>NW_011476349.1:0-2506 GCF_000754665.1 Bison bison bison | reverse complement strand
GCCATTGCCTTCTCTGACTGGTAGACTAGTGGTGCTCAAATGAGAGCAGGCATTAGAATCACCTGGAGGACTTGTGAGCATAATTGTTGTTCAGTTTAGGTCTTATGGAATTTGAGGATAATGTACTGAAAGATACACAAAAATAATCGATTATTTGTGCCTAGAGGTCAGGAGACAGAGCCTAGGGGGAGAGAGAGGGAGTCTTTGATTGCTTAGATGATCCCTGAAGCTGTTAGACATTGAAGAGTGCCCACAGGATGAGAATCAAGCAGGGCCTGACATGCAGATGAATGTTTATGCAATGAGCAGGGGAAAGCTGCATGGGACAGGTGAAGAGCAGTTAGAGAGGTGGGGCAGAGAGAGAGATAAAAGACAGATGGAGGAGTAAGTGATACCAAACAATGCTAAGAGGTCAAGGAAGAGTGAGATTGAAAAGTAGTCATTGAATTTGCCAAAGTTATTGTTAGTAACCTTGTAGAGAGCAGTCTGAGTTGGATGTATGTGTGTTTTTTGATGGGGACACTGGCCAGGTCTCTGCATGCTGAAGCTGGATGAAGGGTCAGGGCAAGCTGGGGAGACAGGAAGCGGTCAGCACAGGAGTGTGATGAGCATCAGAGGCCTTGTGTCAGGGTTATTATGAGAGGAGGAGAAATACCTTTTTAAATAAAAGCTTGGGCATGTTTAGAGCATATGCAGATGCTGACAGGAGGGACCCTATAGAGAAGGAGAATTGATGGATAGTGTGTGGTCCTGAGAGTGTCAGAGGAATAGGATGTGTAGCTCAGCTCAGGGTTGACCTGGGACACGAGTAGCAACACCTGTGTGTGAAAAGAGACTGGGAAGGGGGGATGCAGTGCAGGTGGGCTTTCTTTATTGGTGGCTCATGGGAAGGTGACAGAGCGCTGGTACCGTCCGTGTTTGCTGTGTGTTAGAAGACTTTGACCTCTGCACTGAGTGAGTAGGGGTGTGTAAGGGCAAATGTTTGAAAATAGTGTGGAAATGTTTCATGTGGATGCAGAGAACCAACTGAGGACTGGTGGGAGGAAAAGGGGTGCTTCTGGGGGCCGGTGGAGGTACAGGGTGGGGATACTGTTGACTCTGCCCCAGCACTGGGTGCAGCAAAGGCGAAGCAGTGCACACCTCTCTGGCTGGTGATTTACTGGATGGGTGATACATCTGAAGGTCAGTGATGATGGGAGTTGGGAGTGGAATTGACAGGGAAGGTCACTCGAGCTCAGAAAGGAGTGACTTACCTGCGGCTGAAGTACTTTGGACAGCCAGAAATCTGTCTCCTGACAGTCAGGTCAGTTGCTTTTCTCCACACCACCCTGCCTTTGTGAGAACAAGAACTTCTGACTGAAACAGATTCTCAATTTCCCTGTGTTCTTGGTGGTTAATAGTCCCAGCACATTCATTAATGAGGTTGAGTATGAGTGTTTTCTATAACAAAGTAATCCTGTGACTTCTGTGAATGTTCTGTAAAGAATCTTGGACATTTTTAAAGCTGTTTGAGAAAGATGTTGGGGATCTTTGTAGTAAATACTAGGGATTCAAAGATCGAAGATAGCCTAGGAAGAGTGGAGCAAGTATTAGTAGCCTAGAAATCTGTGTGAACAATAAGGACCCCAAGATGTACTTTAAATACTGCCCTCAGAGGAGGACTTTAAAAATGAGTATTTTTCCATGATGTTTCATATAAAACTGTTGGTGTCACTAGTTCACTTGGAACAATCGTCTTGAAGAAGGTCAGTTTTGATCAGAGACTGAAGGGATGGGCTAAGGGTGCTGCTCAGAAATGTGTTGGCATGTCCAGATACCCGTGAGTTTAGAGAGACCACACTTGAGCCTGCAGGTAGGAGTAAGGTGCTTGGGTGTCATTGTTTTCAAAGGCCAAACTTCTTGAGGCACCAGATGGTCCGTATTGAAGGTCTTACTGATCCTGTAAGGGGCATGAGAGTAGGCTAGCCTTGAAAGCAAAGTCAAAATATAACTGAAATTAGGGATTGGCATGAATGGAATCTGAAAATCGTCTCATTTTGTAGTAAATATTGGTTGTATGTTGTCTGTATATATATTGAAGGTGGATGGGGAAGAGGACAGTTAGAAACATGGGTCACAGGACACAGTGCAGAAAACCTTTCTTTCTAGTTTTCTATTACAAATGCAGCCAGTATTTACTAAAATGGGAGGGGAGCTTCAGATTCCAAATAGATGGCAGTGGAAGCAAAGGCAAGATCCCAGGAGAAATCCTGCATGACTTAACTTAGATGCCAATCTTGAGTTGCTGCTGCTGCTGCTGCGTTGCTTCAGTCGTGTCCGACCCTGTGCGACCCTATAGATGGCAGCCAACCAGGCTTCCCCTCCCTGGGATTCTCCAGGCAGAGAACCCACTGGAGTGGGTTGCCATTTCCTTCTCCAATGCATGAAAGTGAAAGTGTTTGGGTTTGCTTTTGTAGGTCTTTTCTTTCCTTGTGTTTCTTGTCTAGAGAAGTTCTTTTAGCATTTG
>NW_011476348.1:4483-6348 GCF_000754665.1 Bison bison bison | reverse complement strand
TACAGAGTGAAGTAAGCCAGAAAGAAAAACACCAATACAGTATACTAACGCATATATATGGAATTTAGAAAGATGGTAACAATAACCCTGTATACGAGACAGCAAAAGAGACACTGATGTATAGAACAGTCTTTTGGACTCTGTGGGAGAGGGAGAGGGTGGGATGATTTGGGAGAATGGCATTGAAATATGTATAATATCATATATGAAACAAGTCACCAGTCCAGGTTCAATGCACGATGCTGGATGCTTGGGGCTGGTGCACTGGGAGGACCCAGAGGGATGGTATGGGGAGGGAGAAGGGAAGAGGGTTCAGGATGGGGAACACATGTATACCTGTGGCAGATTCATTTTGATATATGGCAAAACCAATACAATATTGTAAATTTAAATAAAATAAAATTAAAAAAAATAAACTCATAAAATGCACTTAACTATTTCAAATAACTTAGGGATTACCTTTTTTGAAAATAAGGTAAAATCTTATGTGTCCACCAACAAATATTTCATTTCTATTCTCAATTCTACTGCTAATTAGATGAGTTTAGAAGTCTCATTCTCTATCGGCATCCACTGAGATTCAAATGCTTCCAATAAAAATTCACCAGCATTTTCTGAAGTGAATAGGGTTGATGATAATATTTTGTAGCTGTGAAGTCATTGTTCTAAAAGCTGTAGAGTATCAGTCTATTCCAGAAAAAGAAGTCAATCAAATTAAATATTTGGTATCATTGTAGACTAGTTTTTAATTGAGAAAGCCATTTTATTTTTCAACTAGGCTTTGTAGCATGATTTAGTGAGTCTTGGTAAAAGTTATATGTTACTATCATTTAAGTTGATACTGTGGGTTCTTATTATTATTGTTAATCTTAATTAAAATTACTGTTTAAAAAGCCTTTCTTAAAGGTGGCATCACCGACTCAGTGGACATGAATTTGAGCAAACTCCAGGAGATAGTGAAAGACAAGGAAACTTGGCGTGCTGCAGTTCATGGGGTCACAAAGAGTCAGACATGACTTGGCGAATGAACAACAATAACAACAAAGATTTTTTCTTAGAGTAGAAATAAATGTTCCCTAAATACTGTCACTTTCTCTGATATATTTTTTTTTTCATGTTCTAAACAACCAGAAGAAATAAGAAATCATGTAAATGGTTGTTTGAGACACAAGCAAGTTGATCTTGCTAAGCCAGTGTCTTAAGAAATGGTGATTGATCACAAAGTGATCAGTTTCCTATGTTTGCTAAGGACATGAAGAGGAGGAGCTAATGCTGTCAAATTAGAAACACAAAGGAATTTTTCCAATTAGAATACCGACCAGGGATTCTGAAGAAGTAAGAACTAAAAGGGTGCCTAAGCATATCAGAAGCCACTCCCGTTCATTATTTCCAAACATACCATAAATGCTGTGGGGTTGTGGATATTAGGACTGCACAGCTATCCTCGATACCAATAGTAAATAAGAAGGCATTTTAGACAGGACAAGAATAACGTAGGATCATTGAAAGCTCACGAGTCTTTTGCCTATGTTCTCCTCTAAGAGTTTTATAGTTTCTGGTCTTACATTTAGATCTTTAATCCATTTTGAGTTTATTTTTGTGTATGGTGTTAGAAAGTGTTCTGGTTTCATTCTTTTACAAGTGGTTGACCAATTTTCCCAGCACCACTTGTTAAAGAGATTGTCTTTTCTCCATTGTATATTCTTGCCTCCTTTGTCAAAGATAAGGTGTCCATAGGTGTGTGGGTTTATCTCTGGGCTTATTTTGTACAATTGATCTATATTTCTGTCTTTGTGCCAGTACCATACTGTCTTGATGACTGTGGCTTTGTAGTAGAGCCTGAAGTCAGGCAGGTTGATTCCTCC
>NW_011476348.1:0-1717 GCF_000754665.1 Bison bison bison | reverse complement strand
AATTGCCAGTCCAGGTTCAACGCAGGATACAGGAAGCTTGCGGCTGGTGCACTGGGATGACCCAGAGGGATGGTATGGGGAGGGAGGTGGGAGGGGGGTTCAGGATGGAGAACATGTGTACACACGTGGCAGATGCATGTTGATGTATGCCAAAACCAATAAAATATTGTAAAGTAAAAAATAAAAATAATTTTTAAAAAAAGAAAAAGAAAGCTCAAGAGTCTTTCTTTGGTTTACAAGTATATTTCTCGGTGTGGTAATGCAATTTACCTTTTATTATGTTAAATCGTCACTTACTGTGTGCATCACAGTTCTCAACAATCCACTTACACCTCATTTACTCTCACCCAACCCTCTGGGCCTGTTTCTTTAATACACTTCAGGAAGACTAGCCGTGGGGAAGCCGATTAACTTGTCCAAGGTCGGGCAGCTAGTGAGTGGCAGTGCTGTGAATTTGGACCAGGTCTTGTGAACTCTAAAATCCTTGCTACTGAGCTACAGTGCTATGGGAATGGAAAATAAACTATCATTTTAATTATATTACAGTGAAAGTGTCAGTCGCTCAGTGCTGTCCAACTCTTTTTAACCCCATGGACTGTAGCCCACCAAGCTCGTCTGTCCATTGAATTCTCCAGACACAAATACTGGAGTGGGTTGCCATTCCCTTTTCCAGGGGATCTTCCCAACCCAGGGATCAAACCCAGGCCTAAGTGAATTAATTATTACTTAATACATGCTGCTTTTTTTTTTTTTTGCCATGCCCTGTGGCATGCAGGATCTTAGTTCCCCAGCCAGGGATGAAACTCATGCCCCCTGAGAGAGGCATGGAGTCTTAAACCCTGGACCACCAGGGAAGTCCTCATGCAGCTCTTGACAAACACCATCTTTTCAAAACATGACATTGGGCATCAGGTAGTAAAAGAAATTACAGCCAACTCTCCATACAACAGCAAGTTCCCAATTCAAGATATTATTCAGTTAGGTGCATAGTCTTGTTTCTGTTAAAATTCTCCAATGAAGGGAAACATTACTTCCTAGTAGAAAGGATCTGAGCTCTGAGCAAGTTTGAAGCAGAGAGAGAAGACAGGCCGATAGTGGAAGACACAGCTTTGTAAAGGAGGAAGGCTTACAAACCGGGAGTCGGGGTCACTGAGCACCATTACCCTGTGCCCCACGCTGCCATTGACAATCCTCACCCAGGTGTTTGTGAAGAATGGGTGGCCACTGGTGACCATTTATTTCACTGGAGTCTGGGAAATCTGGCAGAGCTCACTGCCCCTTCCTGGTCTGGACACTTTCTAAGCTCTAGATTCCTAGGAAAGGCATTGAACACTTACATTCAACTGTCTTCTAAAGGAACATTCCTATGGGAGGACCTTCCCTCTCTAGACTTTGGCTGTGCAGTCTCCTGGCCAGCCTTGATAAGAGAGGCACTTCCACCGGGAGTTCTCTTAAATGCCGCCTCAGGATCCAAAGTGGAAAGAGGTTGGCTGATTGACCTGTCTGGGTAATTGTTCCCTGGTTCAATGGCAGTGGAGAACACGACAGAGTCCCCTGCTGATTCCACTTTCTCTTCATGGATGATTCAAGTTTAGGAAGCTTTTTTAGACCAATGAATCGATAGACTAGGAATGCATCTTATATCACCTTAATCTAAAACCCTTCTTTATGGATTCATTTCTTCAGTCTTTTCTGAATATTGTATTTTCAGAATATT
>NW_011476347.1:4899-7492 GCF_000754665.1 Bison bison bison | reverse complement strand
GAGCATGGACTGATCACATGACTATCATGTAGTGATCAAGTGACTTAATGGTGCTGATCATGTGACTGATCCTGCGCTGATCATGTTTGCTATAATACACTGATCATGTGCCTCTGGAGGCAATGAACAAAGAGCTGAGTAGGCAGGAATCAGTCAGCAGGCAGTAATCATGGAACTCAGCTGGGAGGAATCATGCTGCTCAGCTGGCAATAATCAAGTAGATGAGCAGGCAGGAATTACGCAGCACAGCTGGCAATTGTCAAGCAGATGAGAGGCAGGAATCATGAAGCTCAGTTGGCAATTGTCAAGCAGATGAGGTGAGAGTAATCACGCAGCTCAACAGGCACTGATCACGTGGCTGATCGTGCACTGATCACGTGACTGATCATTCACTGATCACGTGGCTATAATGCACTGATCACGTGGCTGATCATTTACTGATCACGTGCCTGGTCATGCACAGATCACTTGACTAATCATGAACTGATCATGTGACTGATCATGCACTGATCACATAATTGATCAGGCACTAACCACGTGACTGATCATGCACTGATGACGTGGCTATCTTGCCCTGCTCACTAGGCTGATCATGCAATGATCACCCAGCTCCCATGAACTGGTCACGTGGCTGATCATACACTGATCACATGACTGATCATGCACTGATCACGTGACTGATCATGCACTGATGACGTGGCTCTCATGCACTGATCACTTGGCTGATCATACACTGATCACGTGCCTGGTCACACACAGATCACGTCACTAATCATGCACTGATTACGTGGCTATCATGCACTGCTCACGTGGCTGATCATGCAATGATCACGTAGCTACCATGTACTGGTCACGTGACTGAACATGCACTGATCACGTAATTGATCATGCACTGATCACGTGGCTATCATGCATTGATCACGTGGCTGATCATACACTGATCACGTGCCTGGTCACTCACAGATCACGTGACTGATCATGCACTGATGACGTGGCTATCATGCCCTGCTCACTAGGCTGATCATGCAATGATCACCTAGCTCCCATGTACTGATCACGTGACTGATCATGCACTGATCACGTGACTGATCATGCACTGATCACGTGACTGCTCATGCACTGATGACGTGGCTCTCATGCACTGATCACTTGGCTGATCATACACTGATCACGTGCCTGGTCACGCACAGATCACGTCACTAATCATGCACTGATGACGTGGCTGATCGGGCACTGATCACGTGGCTCATCATCCACTGATCCCGTGTTTAATCAGGCAGTGATCCGTGACTGACAGGCGCTGATCATGGGACTGTGCACGCACTGATCCCGGGGCTGATCAGGAACTGACCACCTGACTGGGCATGCAGTGATCCCGTGGCTAATCGTTCACTGATCACGTGTTTATCATACGGTGATCACCTGACTGAGACGCTGATCACGTCCCTGTGCCGTCAGTAATCACGTGGCTGATCGAGCACTGATATCGTGACTGAGCATGCACTGACCATGTGCCCGGAGCCGGTGAGGCATTCCACTCTGGACAAAGGTCATGAGGAAGGAGGCTGGTCGTACGCAAATGCGGGACCGAGCCTCAGGAGTCCACCCGGATATTCTCGAACATCTTCCCCCTCCAGAATAACCAGAGTCTGCCTACTTTATTGCTTTGTGCTCTCACCTCTGATTTCACTGGGTGCTGTCCCCCACCACCATCTCGCTCTCTGTGTCAAAGAGTTAACGAACAGCTCCAATTCATAAAGTTTCTTGTCACTCCTCCGTTTAACTTCTAGCTGAGTCTCCATCTGGAGCGCGGAACCCACCAGGCTTACTAATTATGCCTGGGCTGCTAAGACCCACTCGAGAAGGTGTCTAGGGTGAGGCACCTTCCGCTCTTCGAGAGGGCGCCTTCGGCCTATGTAAGTGGTGCAAACTTCTTGTCTTGAAGTTTGATTGGTCTCCTGCGTAAACCAAGCTACTCAGCCTCTTTTCTCCACCGAATTTTCCTACTGAGCTATACTCATACTATTAATCTTGACATCTCTTATTAGCATATAAATAGTCGCCTAGGCCATCTCTCCTTTGAATACCCTGGATCAGCTTGGGCTGGGCCCCGTAAGGTGGCGCGCGAACAGGGACCTCAGGAGGCAATACTCAAAGAGCTGAGCAGACACGAACCACGCAATCAGCAGGCAATAAGCATGGAGCTCAGCAGTGACGAATGATGCTGCTCAACAGGCAATAATCAAGCAGGTGGCCAGGCAGGAATCACGCAGCTCAGCTGGCAATTGTCTTGCAGATGAGCAGGCAGGAATCACGCAGCTCAGCAGGCCCTGATCACGTGACTCTGCAGGCACTGATCACGTGGCCGATCAAGTCCAGATCACGTGAGTGAGCATGCACTGATCTCGTGTCTCTCATGCACTGATCAGGTGACTGCGCATGCACTGATGACGTGGCTGATCAGGCACTGATCACGTGGCTATCATACACTTATCACGTGACTGCGCATGCACTGATGACGTGGATGATCAGGCACCTATCACATGGCTCATCATGCACTGATCCCGTGTTTCTCAGGCAGTGATCAGTGACT
>NW_011476347.1:0-2683 GCF_000754665.1 Bison bison bison | reverse complement strand
TGAGCTATCCTCATACTATTATTCTTGATATCTCTGATTAGCATATAAATAGTCGCCTAGGCCATCTCTCCTTCGAATACCCTGGATCAGCTGGGGCTGGTCCCCAGCAGGTGGCGCCCGAACAGGGACCTCAGGAGGCAATACTCAAAGAGCTAAGCAGACACGAACCACGCAATCAGCAGGCTATAAGCATGGAGCTGAGCAGTGAAGAATCATGCTGCTCAACCAGCAAGTATCAAGCAGGTGACCAGGCAGGAATCACGCAGCTCAGCTGGTAATTCCCAATCAGATGAGCGGACAGGAATCACGCAGCTCAGCAGGCCCTGATCCCGTGACTCTGCAGGCACTGATCACGTGGCTGATCAAGTACCGATTACGTGACTGAGCATGCACTGATCAGGTGACTGCGCATGCACTGATGACGTGGATGATCAGGCACCTATCACATGGCTCATCATGCACTGATCCCGTGTTTCTCAGGCAGTGATCAGTGACTGACAGGCGCTGATCATGGGACTGTGCATGCACTGATCACGTGGCTATCATGCACTGATCACGTGACTGCGCATGCACTGATGACCTGGCTGATCGGGCACTGATCACGTGTTTATCAGGCAGTTATCAGTGACTGAAAGGCGCTGATCATGGGACTGTGCACGCACTGATCACCTGGCTGATCAGGAACTGACCACCTGACTGCCCATGCAGTGATCATGTGGCTGGCCGTTCACTGGTCACGTGTTTATCATACGGTGATCACGTGACTGAGGGGCACTGATCCCGTGACTGTGCCGTCAGTGATCAAGTGGCTGATCATGCACTGATATCCTGACTGAGCATGCACTGATCCTGTGCCGGAAGCTGGTGAGGCATTCCTCTCTGGACAAATGTCATGAGGAAGGAGGCTCGGGATATGCATATGCGGGATCGAGCCTCAGGAGTCCACCCGGATATTCTCGAGCATCTCCACCAAAAAAAAAACCAGAGTCTGCCTACTTTCTTGGTTTGTGCTCTCACCTCTGATTTTACTGGGGGCTGTCCCCCGCACCATCTCGATTTCTCTGTCAAAGAGTTAACTTACAGCTCCAATACATAAAGTTTCTTCTCACTATTCCGTTTAACTTCCATCTGAGTTTCCATCTGGAGCGCGGAACCCACCACGCTTATTAATTATGCCTGGGCTGCTAAGACCCACTCGAGAAGGTGTCTAGGGTGAGGCACCTTCCGCTATTCGAGAGGGCGCCTGCGGCTTTCGTAAGTGGTGCAAACTTCTTCTCTTGAAGTTTGATTGGTCTCTCCCGTAAACCAAGCTACTCAGTCTCTTTTCTCCACCGAATTTTCCTACTGAGCTATCCTCATACTATTATTCTTGATATCTCTGATTAGCATATAAATAGTCGCCTAGGCCATCTCTCCTTCGAATACCCTGGATCAGCTGGGGCTGGTCCCCAGCACGTGGCGCCCGAACAGGGACCTCAGGAGGCCATACTCAAAGAGCTGAGTAGACACGAACCACGCAATCAGCAGGCAATAAGCATGAAGCTCAGCACTAAGAAATCATGCTACTCACCTGGCAATAATCAAGCAGGTGACCAGGCAGGAATCACGCAGCTCAGCTGGCAATTGTCAAGCAGATGAGCCCACAGGAATGATGCAACTCAGCTGGCAATTGTCATGCAGATGAGCCGGCAGGAATCACGCAGCTCAGAAGGGCCTGATCACGTGACTCTGCAGGCACTGATCACGTGGCTGATCAAGTCCAGATCACGTGACTGAGCATGCACTGATCACGTGGCTATCATGCACTGATCACGTGACTGCGCATGCACTGATGACGTGGCTGATCAGGCACTGATCACATGGCGCATCATGCACTGATCACGTGTTTCTCAGGCAGTGATCAGTGACTGACAGGCGCTGATCATGGGACTGTGCACGCACTGATCACGTGGCTATAATGCACTGATCACGTGACTGCGCACCCACTGATGACAGGGCTGATCAAGTACAGACAACGTGACTGAGCATGCACTGATCACGTGACGGCGCATGCACTGTTGACGTGGCTGATCGGGCACTGATCACGAGTTTATCAGGCAGTGATCAGTGACTGACAGGCGATGATCACGGGACTGTGCACGCACTGATTACGTGGCTGATCAGGAACTGACCACCTGACTGCGCATGCAGTGATCACGTGGCTGGTCGTTTAATGATCACGTGTTTATCAAAAGATGATCACGTGAATGAGAGGCGCTGATCACGTCACTCTGCCGTCAGTGATCACGTGGCTGATCATGCACTGATATCGTGACTGAGCATGCACTGATCATGTGTCGGGAGCCGGTGAGACATTTCACTATGGACAAAGGTCATGAGGAAGGAGGCTCGGCATACGCAAATGCGGGATAGAGCCTCAGGAGTCCACCCGGATACTCTCGAGCATCTCCCCCTCAAAAAAACCAGAGTCTGCCTACTGTATTGCTTTGTGCTCTCACCTCTGAATTCACTGGGGGCTGTCCCCCGCACCATCTCGCTCTCTCTGTCAAAGAGTCAACGTAGAGCTCCAATTCATAAAGTTTCTCCTCATTCTTCCATTTAACTTCCAGCTGAGACTCCATCTGGAGCTCAGAACCCACCACGTCTTACTAATTATGCCTGGGCTGCTAAGCCCACTCGAGAA
>NW_011476346.1:8793-11256 GCF_000754665.1 Bison bison bison | reverse complement strand
GATCTCTTCAAGAAAATTAGAGATACCAAGGGAACATTTCACACAAAGATGGGCACAATAAAGGACAGAAATGGTATGAACCTAACAGAAGCAGAAGATATTAAGAAGACGTGGCAAGAATATACAGAAGAACTATCAAAAAAAGATCTTCATGACCCAGATAACCATGATGGTGTGATCAGTCACCTAGGGCCAGACATCCTGGAATGTGAAGTCAAGTGGGCCTTAGGAAGCATCACTACGAATGAAGCTAGCAGAGGTGATGGAATTCCAGTTGAGCCATTTCAAATCCTAAAAGTTGATGCTATGAAAGTGCTGCACTCAATATGTCAGCAAAATTGGAAAGCTCAGCAGTGGCCACAAGACTGGAAAAGGTCAGTTTTCATTCCAGTCCCTAAGAAAGGCAATGCCAAAGAATGTTCAGACTACCGCACAATTGCACTCATCTCACACGCTAGCAAAGTAATGCTCAAAATTCTCCAAGCTAAGCTTCAATAATAAGTGAACTGTGAACTTCCAAATGTTCAATCTGGATTCAGAAAAGGCAGAGGAACAGATATCAAATTGCCAACATACATTGGATCATCGAAAAAGCAAGAAAGTTCCAGAAAAACATCTGCTTTATTGACTATGCCAAAGCCTTTGACTGTGTGGATCACAACAAACTGTGGAAAATTCTTAAAGAGATGGGAATACCAGACCAGCTGACCTGTCTCTTGAGAAATCTATATGCAGATCAAGAAGCAACAGTTAAAACTGGAGGTGGAATATAAGACTGGTTCCAAATCAAGAAAGGAGTATGTCAAGGCTGTATACTGTCACACTGTTATTTAACTTATATGCAGAGTACATCATGTGAAATGTTGGGCTAGATGAAGCACAAGCTGGAGTCAAAAATATCAATAACCTCAGATATGCAGATGATGCCACCCTTATGGCAGAAAGCAAAGAAGAACTAAAGAACCTCTTGATGAAAGCGAAAGAGGAGAGTGAAAAAGTTGGCTTAAAACTCAGCATTCAGAAAACTATGATCATGGCATCCAGTCCCATCACTTCATGACAGATAGATGGGGAAACAATGGAAACAGTGACAGACTTCATTTTGGGGGGCCTACAAAATCACTGCAGCCACGAAATTGAAAGATGCTTCCTCTTTGGAAGAAAAGCTATGACCAATCTAGACAGTATATTGAAAAGCAGAGATACTACTTTGCCAACAAAGGACCATCTAGTCAAAACTATGGTTTTTCCAGTAGTCATATATGGATGTGAGGATTGGATTATAAAAAAACGCTGAATGCCAAAGCATTGATGCTTTTGAACTGTGGTGTTGGAGAAGACTCTTGACAATTTCTTGGACTGCAAGGAGATCCAACCAGTCCATCCTAAGGGAAGTCAGTCCTGAATATTCATTGGAAGGACTGATGTTGCAGCTGAAATGCCAATACTTTGGCTACCTGCTGCGAAGAACTGACTCATTGGAAAAGACCCTGATGTTGGGAAAGATTGAAGACAGGAGGAGAAGGGGACGACACAGGATGAGATCATTGAATGGCATCACCGACGCTATGGACATGAGTTTGAGTAAACTCTGGGAGTTGGTGATGGACAGGGAAGCCTGCCCTGCTGCAGTCCATGGGGTTGCAAAGAGTCAGACACGATTGAGTAACTGAACTGAACTGATAGGTCAAGAGGCACTATTCCAAGTTTTTGACATATGTTAACTCGCTAGATACTCAGAACAAGCCTTGATTACCCATTTTTCAGAAACTGAGACACAAAGATATTATGTGACTTGATAAGCCTTGCATAACCAATAAGTGCTAGAACTGGGAGTCAGACCCAGGCAGTCTGTCTCCAGAGTCCATAATAGGCTCTAAGAAAGAAAAAATAATAAAAATATATTTTATGGATGATTCAAAATCCATTACCAAGTCCTAAATTATTAATAGTTGAAGAATATGCCCTTGAAACTTAGACTTCATATGACATATAGAAAGCTTACAACTTTAGTATAAAAATTAACCTTGGTTTTGCTGACTTACATTATTGTTATTCTTTTCTCTATTTTTTCCCCTCAGGTTTCTGTTTTATTCTTTTGCTGCATCTGATTTTTTCTATTTCCTTCATCACACCCATCATTTTGCATATGAATCAGGTCACGTACCATAGGCAATAGCTATGAAAATTAAAAAATCTTGGTTTTCATCATTCCCAGGACTAAAGTGTACTTCACCTATTAAAGGTAATGTTTTATGCTTTTAGCTCTCATATTCCTGAACTAAGAAGAAATTGAGAAACTGAGAAGGACAAACATTTTTTTTGTTTGTTTCTTTGGGACCTAGGGTAAAAACATGAATAGATTGTATAAGTATCAGTTCAGTTCAGTTGCTTAGTAGTGTCCAACTCTTTGTGACCCCATGGACTGCAGCACGCCTCCCTGTCCATCACCAACTCCTGGAG
>NW_011476346.1:4298-6430 GCF_000754665.1 Bison bison bison | reverse complement strand
CTAACATATGAAGGAAAAATTTAACTGGATCAGTTCTCACAATAAATAAGAATGCATGTATTTGTTGGGGAGAAAGAGGTAATGAATTTTAAAGATATGATCCAGTCTTGAAGGAGTCATGTTTTACAAATATAATAACTACATATTATTTATCATTTTGCTGTTTTGATGTCTTTGTTTTCAGGGTTTTGAAGTTCAGAGTCAGCCTAAGAAAGTTAGAATAAGTCTTTGAAAACTGTTTCCAAAATCACCCCAGGAAAGCTGTTGAGTCACAGAGAACACACCTTTTCACCTTTTCACAAATCAGGATAAGTCAGCTTGACTGATTCACTGTCTGACCACTGGGCAAAATATAAATCATGTAGGAAAATGTCAGTTGAAATGTTAGTGCACTTTAAGGTCATCTGTTGAATTTTCAGTGTGTGTCTGTATCATCTTCAAAAAACCCCAACATTAAAAAGCAGTCATAAAACAATGAACATTTACTCTCCATTTTTTTCTCTTTAGAAATGTATAAGCTGAATCATATTCAAATCCATGTCAGAACAGGTATAGTAAAGATTAATGCATGAAACTAAGAAAGGGAACATTTTGCTATGTCTGTGCATCAGGTAGAAATCAATTTAGGAAAAATAGAACTCCCCCTCACTGTCCTCAAAACAAATAAAAAGCAAAAGAAAAAAAAACCTTTCAACAGAAAAAGACTCGCAGACTTAGGGAAAGAACTTCTGGTTGCCCAGGGGAAGGGATAGTTAGAGAGTTTGCGACGCCATGTTCACACTGCTATATTTAAAATGGATAACAACAAAGGCCTACTGTATTGCACAGGGAACTTGGTTCATTGTTATGTGCCACCTTGGATGAGAGGTGATTTTGGGGGAGAATAGATACATGTATATATATATGACTGAGTCCCTTTGCTGTTCACCTGAAGCTATCACAACATTGTTA
Source organism: Bison bison bison (assembly GCF_000754665.1). Lineage (NCBI taxonomy): Eukaryota > Metazoa > Chordata > Mammalia > Artiodactyla > Bovidae > Bison > Bison bison. Next base: position 5,479 of record NW_011476346.1, on the reverse strand, counting down.
AGCAGCTATAAGTCAGTACAAAATAAAAAGCTTAAAAAATAAAATAAGGAAAACTGTAAGAACTCTATAGACAATGGGAAGAGGAGGACTCCAAATGCTGAAATTAGCAGATATAAAAATAATGTCAGTTACCCTGGTGGTCATTTTTTTGCCCCATAAGAAGAGCTCAAATACTTTTTTAATCTAGGAGATTTATCATCTGAATTAGCAACAATTCAAAAGACTGTTTCCTAAATATTTGTTGTATTATCAGGAGATTTCCATTTCAACAATATGTTATCACATTATATTTAGCCACTGGAGCTTGTACTATATGGAAGGCAGGCTAACGACAGAGTCTGAAATAATTTTCAAAAAAATTCAATATCAAGTTTATGTTCTACTATCTTATAAAATAAAAATGAGGCAGAAATTAATGTAGATGATAATTAATACCCAAATGAAATAGCAACTCAATGTGATAAAGGAAAATAGTGGCAATTATTACAGCTAACATTGTGGAAAACTGAGTATGTGATGCTACCTGACACTTTCTACCACAGCAAATTTCAGGAGCAATTATAACAGCTTATCAAGCAAGCAAGCATGTGCTGAACTTCTGTATACAATATTATATGCACTGTTGAATGTCATTAAAATGTAGAAGTTGAAATATTTGGACTTTTACAAAGCTCCAAACTTTAAAACTACACTAATGTAACAATAGAAAGTAGTTGACTATTGTCTTAAAGCCATTAAAGTAGAAAATCTACTCTTGTAAAGATAAGAAATGAACCGTTGGTATTCATTGACTCTTGCCAACATGTGAATGCAACCCCCAAAAGGGGAAGGAATTTGTGTTACTCAACACTGTGTCCTCAATATTTAGATGACTTCCTGGCACACCACAGGGACACAACAACTCTGTGTTCAATGAAGATGTACATCTAGAGTTGAGAACCAAATCACATGAACAATGATGCCTTGTGAGTCAACTCTGAAACAGGTCAAAGTGAAAGGAAACACTCTGAATGTGACAAAAAATGACACTGAATGAAAAGAATCATAAATTACAAATGCCTCACAAAAAATTCTATTTCTAAACCCACATTATAAGATACTTATGATCTATACACAAATCACTAAACAGATGGCTAACTATATATATAATAGTTTAGTAGGGCTGCTATGACAAAGTACTA
>NW_011476346.1:0-1919 GCF_000754665.1 Bison bison bison | reverse complement strand
TCCTGGAGTACACTCAGACTCACTTCGATCGAGTCAGTGATGCCATCCAGCCATCTCATCCTCTGTCATCCCCTTCTCCTCCTGCCCCCAATCCCTCCCAGCATCAGAGAGGACCTAATCAAATGCTAGATTTTCTTTCTTTGCTCAAGTCAACATATGAAACCTGGAAAACAAATTTTCTGTATTGACTCAAATGGTGAATACATATTTTGGTGTTTCTTGACCCTACTCTTTCATGCATTTCCTCAAATGATGATTTGGGGGCCAAATTCATAGTCATGTTTCTGGGATTAATCCAGAGGAGAAGAATTTCCATCACCTTTGTTGTATAAAGCATTTTGCTTTTTTCATGGGATACTCAGAAGCTTTTGAAACTTGAAACATAAACTTTTTGGACTGAGAGGTTGGAAATGAATTGGGAAGCTTCTGTTTATGAGCTAGATTTAAAGTGCTCAGTTTTGAAGGCCAGTAAGATGGATTAAGGTGAATGAGGATAAATGTTCCTACTACTTGTAATAGTTAGGTTTGCCTTCTGAGTTCTTTTTAAAAACCTAGATTTACCCTAATTATATACCTAAGAGAGTTCAGAAACAAAGTAATTCTGAGTCTAAACAAAAGTGAGCTGCCAAAGTGATACATGGAACCCAATTTGTCACAAGAACTTGGGCTTGCAGCATAAAGATTTCCTGGGAAGTGGAGTTCCTAATCCTCGATTGAACCTCAGCCCAGTAAATCAAACATCTCTACACCCTTGGGCTACTTAAGTAGGGTCCACCTAAAACAATGAATTAAACTAAAACTCTTCTGAAATAATATTTATTCATTAACCATTTAGTTAGGAATTTTGAGAACTTGTTTGAATAGAACACAAAACCGTTAAATCTTAATGGGAGGATGTGAGAGGGATGTGTTACATAAAATGTCTGGAAATCTTAGAGTCATCTTTGGCACCTCTATTTCTCTCACATTCCACGTCTAATTCATCAAGAAATATTGGTCTATTTTCAAAATATATCTGAAATCTGACCACTTCTCATTACATCCACAGCTACTACCCTAGCCCTTCCCACCACCATCAGCAGTAGCCTCCCCCACCATCAGCAGTAGCCTCCCAACTGGCATTCCTGCACTCCTCCTTCTTACCCTGGAGTCTATTTTCATCTAAGAAAGCAAAAATAAAAATCAGATTTCATCAACCTTCTGCTCCAAACCCTGTAAAACATTTCTGTTTCAACCAGAGGTAAAGCCAAAGTATTCATGATAGCCCATGTAAGTGAAAGAAAGAGAAGTCGCTCAGTTGTGTCTGAATCTTTGTGACACCATGGACTGTAGCCTAGCAGGCTCCTCCATCCATGGGATTTTCCAGGCAAGAATACTGGAGTGGGTTGCCATTTTCTTCTCCAGGAGATCTTCTCGACCCAGGGATTGAACCTGGGTCTCCCTCATTGTAGGCAGATGCTTTACCCTCTGAGCCACCAGGGAAGATAGCCCATGAAGCCCTCTATGATTTAGTCCCCATGACCACTCTGACCTTTTCCTAATGAATGTTCCCACTCATTCTCCTGAGCTCCAATCACACTGGCCTCCTTGCTCTCTCAAACATGTCAAACATGCTATCTGCTTAGGGGTCTGTTCCTTCTGTCTGAAATTTTCTTCTCCCAGTATCTATTTGTCTAATTCACTTACTTCCTTGAGAGCTTCACTCAAACTCTTCTCCTCAATGAAGCTTACCTTGATTACTGCAACCCCCCACTCCACCAAGGCCTTTGTAATATTATTTACTCTACTCTACTTTTCTCCTTGACAGTGCTTATTTTCTATATGCTATATATTTTACTCATTTATTTTCCTTATGGTTTGTCTCCCACTACTAGAATATAAGCTCCTTAAGACAGTCATCTTTTTAAAAAAAAAAAATC
>NW_011476345.1:9970-22250 GCF_000754665.1 Bison bison bison | reverse complement strand
AATCTTTTTGCCAAGGACAGAGAGGCTCTCACGGTAAGAGAACCCCAGGTAGAATTGAACTTGGCCTTAAATGGGACGTTGATGACTAGAAAAATCGAGGGCTGTGTTTCAGAGCAGAGTTAAGATTTATAAAGTACTTCATACAAATGACACATAGCTGCTGTGTGCTTAGTCACTCGGTCATGTCCAGCTCTTCGTGACCCCATGGACTGGGCCCCTCCAGGCTCCTCCATCCATGGGAATTCTCCAGGCAAGAGTACTGGAGTGGGTTGCCATGCCCTTCTCCAGGGGATCTTCCCAACCTAGAAATCGAACCAGGGTCTCTGCATTGCAGACAGATTCTTTACCAGCTGAGCCACCAGGGAATCCCCCACATAGTATATAGGATAGACTTTTGACAGGTCTGACCGATACACTTTGTGGGATTCCCTGGTGGCTCAGATGGTAAAGCGTCTGCCCGCAATGCGGGAGACCTGGGTTCTATCCCTGGATAGGGAGGATCCCCTGGAGAAGGAACTGGCCACCCACTCCAGTATTCTTGCCTGGAAAATTCCATGGATGAAAGAGCCTGCAGGCTACGGTTCATGGGTCACAAAGAGTCAGACACGACTGAGTCACTTCACTTTCTTTCTTTTTCTTTGACAAGTCTGACAGAAGGGACACAGCTTGAGACTTCAGTGGTGGTCCAGTGGGTAGAACTCTTCATTTTCACTGCCAAAGGGCCCAAGTTCAATCCCCAGTTGGGGAGCTAGGATCCCACAAGCCTTGGGATGCCACTGAAAGAAAAGATAAATAAAAGGAGCAAGTTTTTTCTCATAGACTTGGGAAAACAGTTACTAAACAAATGATTAAAATAGCCATAGTTAGCAAGTGCATCCTGTTAGATTAGAAAATTAGGAAATATGACCCAAGTGAAAGTTATAGGGATTGGAACAGTTGTAAATCTGGGGAGAAATGAGACTGAAGACAGTAATTCTGTTCATTATTGACACTGATGACATTGTTGTTCAGTCATTCAGTCGTGTCCAAATCTTTGCAATCCCACGGACCCAGAGTTTGTTCAGACTTATGTCCATTGAGTCAGTGATGCCATCCAACCATCTCATCCTCTGTTGTTCCCTTCTCCTCCTGCCTTCAATCTTTCCCAGCATCAGGGTCTTTTCCAGTGAGTCAGCTCTTTGCATCAGGTGGCCAAAGTATTGGAGCTTCAGCTTCAGCATCAGTCCTTCCAATGAATATTCAAGACTGATTTCCTTTAGGACGGACTGGTTGGATCTCCTTGCAGTCCAAGGGACTCTCAAGAGTCTTCTCTAGGAACACAGTGAAAACTATCCCCCACCCACCTAGAGAAAAGCCTAGGCAGCAGTAAAGAGCCAGTGCAATCAACAATTTATTAATTTAAAAGATTTCCCCAGATATATACCCAGGAGTGGGATTGGTGGGTCCCATGGTAACTCTCTTTTTTGTTTCTTAAGAAACCTTCATGCAGTTCCCCATAAATGGCTGTATCAATTTTCATTCCTATCAATGCTGCAAGAGATGTCACCCTCTCCAGCATCTATTTTTGTAGATTTTCTTTTTCTGATGGCCATTCCGACTGCTGAGATGTCATAGCTCACTGCAGTTTCTATTTGAATTTCTCTAATAATTAGTGGTATGGAGCATCTCTTCATGTGTGTCTTGGCCATCTAGGACCACTGCATTCTGATATTGATCAGCAGACGTACAAGATAATCCTCTTTTGAGAAAACAGAGAATTGACGAGGTGAACCTAGCATTTTGCTTGAGTGTGAATTCCCGGTGGGTGGGTGGACGAGCGGCTTAGAATAGTCAAGTGGCTCTTCTGAGCTGAGACGGTGCTGGTCTCATTTGTTAAAACCTCACGTGGCTGGAGTCTGCCGGGTGAGGCAAGCAGGATGAGGAAGCTGTACGAACAGGCAGCCCCGAATCTGGAAGGGTGTTCTCTGGTATCTCTGTGTCACTGGGCTGGTATGAACAGGGAAGATCCCCTGGAGGAGGAAATGACAACCCACTCCAGGATTCTTGCCTGAAGAATCCTATGGACAGAGGAGCTTGGCATCCCATGGACAGAGGAGCCTGGCGGGCTACAGTCCATGTAGTCACAGAGTCAGACTGAGCAAGCATGAGGCTGCTGCTGCTGCTGCTGCTAATTCACTTGAGTCATGTCCGACTCTGTGCGACCCCATAGATGGCAGCCCATCAGGCTCCACTGTCCCTGGGATTCTCCAGGCAAGAACACTGGAGTGGGTTGCCATTTCCTTCTCCAATGCATGAAAGTGAAAAGTGAAAGTGAAGTCACTCAGTCGTATCCGACTCCTAGTGACCCCATGGACTGCAGCCTACCAGGCTCTTCCGTCCATGGGATTTTCCAGGCAAGAGTACTGGAGTGGGTGCCATTGCCTTCTCTGAAGCACGAGACACTGAAGGACCAGTGTTTTGGAGGCATTGAATGGCTTGATGTCTCCTGTGGTTGTCCATTTTTAATGATATCTTTTTTCCCCTCATCAGATATGACTTTTGCAATGTACCTTTGAGCATGTGAGAGTGTTAGTTGCTCAGTCATGTCCGATTCTTTGTGACCCTACGGACTGTAGCCCACCAGGCTCCTCTGTCCTTGAATACTGGAATAGGTAGCCATTCCCTTCACCAAGGGATCTTCCCAACCCCACGTCTCCCACATTACAGGCAGACTCTTTACCATCTGAGCCATCTGACTTTTACAATAAAAAAAGGTCAAAATAAGTAGTGTTTGGGAAATAGTATATATCCTGTAGTGTGTTTCTTTTATATGGAATGTATATATTTCAGATAATATTATGTTTCATATAATATTCCATATACCTTGAAATATATACAGAATCATCTTTTTACATGATTTCTTGCCAGTCACTATCGCCATGAAAACCTCAGCTTCCGAAATGTCCTGTTGAAGGAAAACGGCCAAGAAATTAGATGCCCTGTCTAATAATATAAAAAATGATCAGGAAGTTCATTTTGGATGGTACACTGTGTAGAGAGAGGTCCTTTCGAATGAGGCTTGTTGTCAGAAACACCTCAAGAAACAGGTTACAAATTATGCACTCAGGCTTCTTTTTCTGCTGACAGTTTTCTAGGAATATATGTGTTCAGACAGGAATGGATTTGTGGACACCCCCCATCAGGCGGTCAGGGTAACGCGTCCTCAACCAGATTATTGTTGCCGGCCCCAGACTGCTAATGCAACATGAGGAGAATCGTGTTATCAGCACAATTCAGTTTGATAAAGATTGAATCACTAGATGAAGCAGCATTGCAGAAAAGCCCAGAGATTAGGGAAAGACAGCGAGCTAAACGAGAGCAAACAGGACGTGCATTTCTTTTCCACAGTTATCCTTAAAGCATCTTAAGGTCTTGGGAGTTTTTGTGGGATTAATGGACTTGAATGCTGTTTCAGTCGTTACACTGAAAAGTCGATACAGTATCAATTATTCGGGATGGTATTATTTTGCTTGACAGGCAGAGTTGAAATGTGTTGATTATTTGTACACATTCTTGGACATCTAGCTTTCCTGGTGGCTCAGCTGGCAAAGAATCCACTTGCAATGCCGGAGACCTGGGTTCGATCCCTGGGTTGGGAAGATCCCCTGTAGAAGGGAAAGGCTACCCACTCCAGTATTCTGCCCTGGAGAATTCCATGGACTGTATACTCCATGGGGTCGCCAAGAGCGGGACAGAACTGAGCAACTTTCACTTCATTTCTCTTTGGACAACTAAAGAAATACTTAAGCATAGAAAGGAATAAATCTGAAGTAAAAAATAAAAAAAAGTAAGGGACCACTGGTCCAGTGGTTAGAACTCCAGGCTTCCGCTACCGGGGGTGTGGATTTGATCCCTAGTCAAGAAACTAAGACCCCATATGCTATGCAACTTGGGCAAAAAAAAAAAAAAAGAGGAAGAAATGATAGCATGCTTATGTGAGTCACACATTTTATGGGCATTTCCATTAAGCAGCAGTTTCCAATGCTGCACTGAACTCTGTGTGTGTGTTTAACTGATTTCATGACTCCAACTCTCAACGTATCTGAAAAGTAAAGCATGCCTTCTGCTGGATTCTGCTAAATGTTTTATGTTTAAATGTGAACGTTTGTTGATTTGGAAATGAGGAAAGGAGACTTGTATCTTTCAGTGTTATTCTCTGTTGTTTCACTGAATTTTCAGCTTCTGTCCGCCGTTGACGTACCATGAAAGTAATGATAACCTCTCTGAGGAGTTCATGTTTCCAAAAAGACCCTTTATTTCTGATTTGTGTGTGTGTGTTTGAGTTCAGTTGCATTCAACTGCTTTTGACCCCATGGACTGCAGCCCACCAGGTTCCTCTCTCCCTGGGATTCTCCAGGCAAGAATACTGGAGTGGGTTGCCATTTCCTCCTCTAGGGGATCGTCCTGACCCAAGGATCGAACCCACATCTCCTGCATTGCAGGTGGATTCTTTACCGCTGAGCCACCAGCTATTTTTATTGACTTATTTTCCCATCTCCTGATGGCGTTCAAAACACATACCATCTACTCAGTCTTTCAGGGGGAACTAGGTCACTCTCTTTCTTTCATGAGTCAATTTTGGTCACTTAGAGTAATAGGAGTCTAGTTGTATCACAATATGTTAGTATGTGTGTGTTGTATTTTTGCGGTAATTCTGCCACGGAATTAGAAGCAGACACCTTGCCACATACATTGGCATTTCTATGCCATATTTACCAAGGCTCGGTAGACAATGAGCAAATAGTCAATTCCTTTTTTTTAATGCTTTCCTTTCTTTAATACAAATATTTTTACTTGGCTACCTCCATAAGATGGAAAGTTCCTTAGATAGCAACAAACTTCTTCTAGTAAAAGTTAGTCACTCAGTCGTGTCCGACTCTTGGTGACCCCATGGACTGCAGACCACCAGGCTCCTCTGTGCGTGGGGATTTTCCAGGCAAGAGTACTGGAGTGGGTTGCCATTGCCTTCTCCGATTGAAATCTCTAATTCTTTGCGATTCTGTTAGTTTTTTTTCCCCTTCATGTATTTTGAAGTTCTCTTGTCAGATGCATAAGATTGAAGAATCTTATGTTTGTTTCTCCACCTTCTCGCTAAGATCAAGTGTGGTATGGGGGTTTCCCAGATGGCTCAGTGGTAAAGAATCCACCTGCCAATGCAGAAGACACAAGAATTGCAGGTTCAAACCCTGGGTTGGGAAGATTCCCTGGAGGAGGGCATGGCAACCCACTCCAGTATTCTTGCCTGGAGAACCCATGGACAGAGGAGGCTGGTGGGCTGCAGTCCACAGGGTTGCAAAGAGTTGGACACGACTGAGTGCACACGTTCTCTTGATGAATTGAACCCTTTATTATTACAAAAGGAGCTTCTTTTTCCAAGACAGTAGCTTTTGCCCTGAACACCTATTTTATCTCATGCAAATTATAGATTTCTCAGCACAGTTTTGATTAATGTTAGCTTGTTACATTCTCTTTCATCACTTTGTCTTAATCTTTGGGTCCATTTCATGTGTTTCTTGTAAACAGAATAAAGTTAGGTCTTGCTTTCTATATGTTCTGAGAATCCATCTTTTAATGAGAAGTTTCCAATCTTTTACATCTAAATTGGTTGTAGTCAGGAATAAATGCATGGTCACTTTTATTTTATTTTTTTCTATTTGTCCATCTGTTGTTTGTTTCTTTTTCTCTTATTTTCCTCATCCTTTTGGGTTCCTGAATAATTCTTATCCTCCCATTGTGTCCAATTTGTCATCATATTAGCTCTGATTCTTTTCTTTTTACACATTACCTCTTTTTCTCGTTCTATTAATCATTGACTTAGTTTTTATAGTATAAACCTTTAGCTTGTCACAATTTACTTTCAAGTGATATTACATTGCTTCATAGATGGTATAAGAACTTTAGGAAATTTTTACCTTTCTTCTCTTGCAGTGACTAACTTTAGTTTCTCCTCTTCTGAATATAGTGCCATGTTCTCACACATTTTAGTTTTCCATATGGTGTAAACCACAAACTACATCTTAATTTTTGTTTCAATATCTATTGATCTATTAAATTCATTGATCTATTAAATTAACTCAATGATCTATGAAAGTGATGAAATAAAATAATCTTATGCACTTACACATGTAGTTTTAAAAAAAAAAACATGTATTTATTTATTTTTGGTTGCGGTGAGTCTTCATTGCTATGCAGGCTTTTTCTAGCGACACACGGGCTTAGTGGTTCCACACCATATGTGATTTTCCCAGACCAGAGATAGAAACCGTGTCCCCTGCTTTGGCAGGCAGATTCCTATCCCTCGTACAAACAGGGAAGACACACTCATGTACTTCTTATTGTACTTCTTTATTACTAGGATTAGATCCATATTCCCACCTGGTAAAATTTCTTTTGTGCATGAAATTTCTTATACTACAGGTCTGCTTCTGATAAACTACCTCAAACTTTCGTGTGTCCAAAAAAAAATTTTTTTTTAACGTTCTGAAAGCAAGAAGTATTTTTCAGTTCAGTTCAGTTCAGTCCCTCAGTCGTGTCTGACTCTTTGCGACCCCATGAATCGCAGCACGCCAGGCCTCCCTGTCCATCACCAACTCCCGGAGTTCACCCAGACTCACGTCCATCGAGTCAGTGATGCCATCCAGCCATCTCATCCTCTGTCGTCCCCTTCTCCTCCTGCCCCCAATCCCTCCCAGCATCAGAGTCTTTTCCAATGAGTCAACTCTTTGCATGAGGTGGCCAAAGTACTGGAGTTTCAGCTTCAGCATCGTTCCTTCCACTTGGCATCAATTTCTAGATTGACCATTGTTGGTTTGTTTCAGTTATAAAATTTTCTGTGAGTATTCTTCAAGTTTGTTCTCAGACCCTGTTGAAAATAGTTTGATCTTTCTGGATTTTGCTTTTAGGATTTTTTTTATTTTTCCTGGAAAGATCAGAGTTATACTCTGTATTTCTTCTCAGTTTGACTCCAGGGCTCTTGAGGGGGTGCAGAATAGAGTACACTTAATTTTCTTATATGAACTATTCCACAGCAGACCAGCATGAGAGTGCATGTTGGATTTCAGAGTCTTGAACTCACTGATCAGGGGACCTCAGAAAATGAAATAACTTAATTGTTCTTTTTGGTCACTTGTTAAGTTGTGTACAGCTCTTTGCGACACCATGGATTATAACACTTCAGGCTTCCCTGTCCTTCCTTGTCTCCTACACTTTGCTCAGATTCGTGTCCATCGAGTCAGTGTTGCCATCCAACCATCTCATCCTCTGTCGTCCCCTTCTCCTCCCGCCTTCAATCTTTCCCAGCATCAGGGTCTTTTCCAATGAGTCAACTCTTCGCATGAGGTGGCCAAAGTACTGGAGTTTCTGCCTCAGCATCAGTCCTTCCAATGAACATCCAGGACTGATCTCCTTTAGGATGGACTGGATGGATCTCCTTGCAGTCCAAGAGACTCTCAAGAGTCTTTTCCAACACCATTGTTCAAAAGCATCAATTCTTCGGCGCTCAGCCTTCTTTATAGCCCAGCTCTCACATCCATACATGACTACTGGGAAAGCCATAGCTTTCACCAGATTGACCTTTGTTGCCAAAATGATGTCTCTGCTTTTTAATATGCTGTCTAGGTTTGTCATAAACAAGTAGCTGCTGCTTGATACACAAAGAGGCCAATTTTCTAGCTCTTCCTGGCAAAACCATAAATCAGTATCATAGGAGATTGCAGATCTTAGGCAATGTTCAGAGTCATAGCAACTCATTGACGCAGGACTCTTTCACTGAGGAAGGAGCGTTACTGAGGAAAGAGCCTGTAATTAATTCATGGGTGTATGATAAAACTCAAGTGTACTCCTGTTGCTTTCCCCGAGAGACATGCAGCCATTTAGCAAACTGCAGGTGTTTTCCTGAATGAACATAAATAAGGGGAAAACACAAGCTTCTAGACAATTTTTAGATACTATGATATCAATTGGCAAATTAAAATCATAAACATGGCTGTTTTGTAGTCTTTGCAATCCTGTGGACTGTAACCCACCAGACTCCTCGGTCCATGGAATTCTCCATGCAAGAATACTGGAGTGGGTTGCCACTTCCCTTCTCCAAGGGATCTTCCCAACCCAGGGATCAAACCCAGGTGTCCAGCATCGCAGGCAGATTCATTACCACCCAAGTCACCAGGGAAGTCCATGAATTTTTACATCCGCTCTTAATATAAAAGGAATGTCACACAGCAGATGTTCACAGGGAAATGATCTATCGTTACATTCATTGCAGTGAAATGATTTATAGTTACGTTGGGTTGTGAATCTTTCTACATAATAAATCTACTAAAGGAATACATTCTGATGATAAGCCCTTTAAACTGGAATCTTTACAGTTTGTTTTTCCTTTTTGAGAATCCCACACTTAGTTCTATTCATCGCTCCTTGGAACAAGACTGGCTTTCCCCTCCGAGATATCAGCTTGAGAAGGTAATAATAAAGATAGACATTCTTGTGGTTTCACCAGTTGTAAAAAGGAAACACTTTTAAAAATAATTTTATTTATTTTGGTTGTGCTGCGTTGCTGTGAGTGGGGCTTCCTCGGGTCTTGGTGAGCAGGGGCGCTCTCTAGCCGTGGTGTACCGGCTTCTCATTGCTGTGACTTTTCTGGCTGTGAAACACGGGCTCTGCGAAATTCGGGCTTCAGTGGTCGCAGCACGTGTGCTCAGTATCTGCAGCTCCCAGGCTCTGGGAGAGCAGTACTTATGGTTCACTGGCTTATGTGTTCCACGGCATGTGGGATCTTCCAAGACCAGGGATAAGACCCACACCTCCTGCCTTGGCAGGCGGATTTTTATCCACTGAGCCAACGGGGAAGCCCCGAAGTGAACACTTTTGCTCGAACTCTTGTAACAGACACAGCGTGGGTTGGAGTCAGTCCTTGATTGGGGAGCTGAATCCCACATACCTCGAGGTCAAAGAACCAGAACATGAATATTAGAACAAATACTGTAGCAAGTTCAATAAAGACTTTAAAAATGGTTCACAGGGGTGAGGGTAGGGAGCGGGAAAAAAAAATCTTGAAAACAGTTTTGTATTTTGTCATATTCAGATATGACAATATGCTCATTCTTCATTGCTGTTTTATTGTTATTTCTCTTGGCTTTTGGTGATGTCATTTTTTTTAATGCCTTTAAGTACCTAATCATTTCAAATGGAGGACCAGACATTATACATGAAAACATAGGAATAACTAGGTCTTGAATGACTTTTTCTTCATTCAGAGGGAAAAAAAATTGCATTTGCTGCCACCAGATGGCTGTGGGCATTGCTAATCCTAGACAATCATGACATGTTTTCCAGGGTTGATTGAGTTTTCATGCTGGTGCTGGGTAGACTTCTAGCTCACACTTATCACTAGGATATAACTTTTAGGATCTCCATCCAAAACAGAATATCTTATCAGTTGCCTGTGGGCACTGCATCCAATTTTTCCTGCACAATGTATGAGGCTACTAAAATATTTGTTCACCTTCACAGCATTTCAGCTGCCTCTTCAACAGTTAGGAGACAGTCTTAGGAGAAAATCACCACAAAATGCCCTAAGAATTGACCTAATAACTATCATCACACTTTAAAAAATTATTTTGTCCAGCTTTTGTCCACTAGAAAGTGTTTTTTTTTTTTCATTGTAAAATTATATCTCATTTCTCTTTGTTGTTCAGTCGTGTCCAACTCTTTGCGACCCCATGGACTGCGGCACGCCAGGCTTCCCTGTCCATCACCGTGTCCTGGAGCTTGCTCAAACTCATGTCCACTGAGTCAATGATGCCGCCCAACCATTTCATCCTCTGTCATCCCCTTCTCCTTCCGCCTTCAGTCTTTCCCAGCATCAGAGTCTCTTCCTTTCTCTAGGTTGCCATTATCTGAAAGACACAGTCTCAAGAGCTTTTCTAACCCTTGAGTTTTCATCTTTCTTAGTTGCCAGAGCCCGTTTTCTGCTGATTGTTTTGAAACTAACTACGGAAAGCAGGGGTTAGTCAGGGTTTCACAGTGTTCTTCAAGCAGCTGAACAAAGCAGGACTTCCCCTGTGGCCTAATGGTTAGTACCTCGCCTACCAATGCAAGGGGTGTGAACTCCATCCCTGCTCATGGAGGTAAGGTCCCACATGCCTTGTGGCCAAAAAAACCCCCAAAACCTAAGGAAGAGAAACAGTATTGTAACAAGTTGAATGAAGACTTCAAAAATGGTCCCCATCCAAATAAAAAATAAACGACTTAAAGGAAAAGTTGAAGGAATTAAGCAAAGAAAGTTACACCACAACTATGCTTATTTTTCAGAAAGTCTTTTTTTTTTTTTTTTTTTTTTGAACTGAAGACACAGCATCTGAACATCAGTAGAGCTAAAGTGTTGGTGAAATGTGTGCTTTCCAGGTGGCTCAGTGATAGAGAACCTGCTTGCCAATGCAGGAGACTTGGGTTCGATCCCTGGGGTCGGGAAGATCTCCTGGAAAAGGAAATGGCAAACCCACTCCAGTATTCTTGCCTGGAGAATCTCATGGACGGAGGAGCCTGGCAGGTTACATGGTCCATGAGATGGTGAAGAGTCAGACATGACTGAAACGGCTTTGCACACAAACAGTCTCTGGTCTCAGCTGTCAGACTTAGAAGCAGGTGGGCCTGCCTGATTGTGGCATGTGGGCATGGTCACCCCGAGACCTGTGGGATGTCAATTCTTGAAACCCAAGTCCCCTGCTTTGGGAGGAAAGTCCTGACCTTAGGGTTTTGCTTCCTTGTTGGTTTTAATCCCCTAGCTTGCCAAGACAGGTAATTTCCACTGGCGATGATACAACCAATGGGAAACAACTGGTGACTAAAAAGCCTATTTTTCAGTATTTCCATGACAAGCAAGTCAACATTCTCGAAAGATTTCCTTTAGACACCATGATTTAGTAATCTCAGTCTTCTTATTTAAATATCAAGTATCCTACTGAAATGCAGAATTTCTTTTTTTTAATTTATTTATTTTAATTGGAGGCTAATTACTTTACAATATTGTAGTGGTTTTTGCCATACACTGATATGAATCAGCCATGGTTCAGGATGGGGATGTTCTTCCAAAGGAAAGTTCTATTGAAATCACCTTGCCAGTATCTTAGCTACAGTTTGGAGACAATATTGGAATAAAAAAAAAAAAGGTCATGAATATAAGCAGACTCATGATGCCTCTGAACCACAGGACATGACAGGAAATGGAAATTGATGTTGATCAGTACTGGAGGAAGAGCTGGAAATCTAGACATCGTATTAAAAAGCAGAGACATCACATTTGTCATCAAAGGTCTATATGGTCAAAGCTATGGTTTGTTGTGTACAGGTGTAAGACTTGGATCATAAACAAGGCTGAATGCCAAATAATTAATGCTTTCAGACTGTGGTGTTGGAGAAAATTCTTGAGAGTCCCTTGGACTGCAAGGAGATCCAACTAGTCCATCCTAAAGGAAATCAGTCCTGAATATTCATTGGAAGGGCTGATGCTGAAGCTGAAACTCCAATCCTTTGGCCACCTGATGCAAAGAGCTGACTCATTGGAAAAGACCTTGATGCTGGGAAAGATTGTGGGCAGGAGGAGAAGGCAGTGACAGAGGATGAGATGGCTGGATGGCATCACTGGCTCAATGGACATGAGTTTGAGCAAGCTCCGGCAGTTGGTGATGGACGGGGAGGCCTGACGTGCTGCAGTCCTTGGGGTCGTAAAGAGTTGGACATGACTGAGCGACTGAGTAACACACATCAGAATGAGAGCCACCAAATCTTTGAAATTTTGATACTTTTGGGTATCATAGAATTACTCTGTACCCAAAGTAGGAAGACAAGTGTTAAGCATTTCAATAAAAACGGTATTATTCAAACATCTATTTCGAAAGTAGGTTTTGTGAAAACAGAATGTGCTTCTATGGAGATGTTTTGCGTTAATGTGGGGTTTATTTTTAGCTCCCTCAAGGACAGCTGCCAGCTTATGACTGAAAACCTGCAACTCCGTGGGTCAATGCATCTTAAAAAACATTGCGTTACTATGGAAATTTGTTTTCGGAATGAACTCTGCAAGATTATACCCAACAAATAAACAGAGAGGAGTTCAGTGTTTCACATGTCTGTTAGATAACTTCATGGTATTTTTCTACGCATTATCTGGTATATGGTAAAACAGTATTATTTGGGGTGTAAAGGTTTCCAATTTACGTAATTGCCGCAAAAGAGCTAAATATTC
>NW_011476345.1:9420-9843 GCF_000754665.1 Bison bison bison | reverse complement strand
CCTTTGGTGGGGAGAGGAAAAACAAAATGCCAAGCAACGGCATTTGAGGTATCTGATACATATTTGGGAAATGTCAAAACTAGTGTTTTTTATGACAGAAACATAGTAACGTACCTGTTAAAATAGTTTGACCCTGGTTAATTCCTATTAACCATATTAACTGTTAACCTATATTATTAACTACTAACATTCAGTTCAGTTTAGTTCAGTCGCTCAGTCGTGTCTGACTCTTTGTGACCCCATGGACCGCAGCATGCCAGTCCTCCCTGTCCATCACAAACTCCCAGAGTTCACTCAGACTCACGTCCATCCAGTCAGTGATGCCATCCAGCCATCTCATCCTCTGTCGTCCCCTTCTCCTCCTGCCCCCAATCCCTCCCAGCATCAGGGTCTTTTCCAATGAGTCAACTCTTTGCATAAAGT
>NW_011476345.1:0-9320 GCF_000754665.1 Bison bison bison | reverse complement strand
GACTGGTTGGATCTCCTTGCAGTCCAAGGGACTCTCAAGAGTCTTCTCCAACACCACAGTTCAAAAGCATCAATTCTTCGGTGCTCAGTTTTCTTCACAGTCCAACTCTCACATCCATACATGACTACAGGAAAAACCATAGCCTTGACTAGACAGACCTTTGTTGGCAAAGTAATGTCTCTGCTTTTGAATATGCTATCTAGGTTGGTCATAACTTTCCTGCCAAGGAGTAAGCATCTTTTAATTTATTATCAGTTATTCATGCTTGCTAAGTCACTTCAGTCATGTCTGACTCTTTGTGACCTTATGGACTGCAGCCCGCTGGGTTCCTCTGTCCATGGGATTCTCCAGGCAAGGATACTGGAGTGGTTTGCCATGCCTTCCTCGAGGGGTCTTCCCGATCCAGGGATCGAACCCCTGTCCCTTACATGTCCTGCATTAGGCAGGCAAACTCTTTACCACTAGCACCACCTGTTAGCAGTTATTAACTATTAACCAACTATTAACCTGTATCTTGGAGAAGGCAATGGCACCGCACTCCAGTACTCTTGCCTGGAAAATACCATGGATGGAGGAGCCTGGTACGCTGCCATCTATGGGGTCGCACAGAGTTGGACACAACTGGAGCGACGTAGCAGCAGCAGTAGGATTAGTATATTTGTACAACAGATTAACCTATTTTATTATGTTTGCCTGGCTTTATGAAAACCAGCAGGGCTTTAGGATACTTTTGTAACTGTGTTGACTGGCTCTGTTCCTAATATAATTTATAATGCACGTATGTGCTCAGTCTTGCCCGACTCTTTGCGAGCTCATGGACTGTAGCCCACCACACATCTTTTCTCCAGGTCTGTGGGTCTGTTTCTTAGATAAATTCATTTGTGTCATAGTTTAGATTCCACATACACGTGATATCATGGGATACTTGTCTTTCTCTTTCTGCCTTACTTAAGTCACTGTGATGCATCAGTTTTGCTGAAAAAGCTTTATCTCCTTTTTTATGGCTGAGTAATATTCCACCACATATATGTACCACAGCCTTTTCATCCTTTCTTCTTTCAATGGGCATTTGAGTTGTTTCCATGACTTTGGCTATTGTGAATAATGCTGCTATGAACACTGGAGTGCATGGATCTTTTCAAGTTAATGTTTCCTCTGGATGTATGTCCAGGATTCTGGTATCATATAGTAATTCTGTCTTTAGTTTTCTAAGGAACCTCTTTTGTGTTCCCTACCATGGCTGTACCAACTTGCGTTCCCACCAAAAGTGTTAAGAGAGTTCCCTTTTCTCCACACCCTCTCTAGTATTTGTCATTTGTAGACACTTTAATCAAGGCAATTATTAAAGTGCGAGGTGATTCCTCATTGTCCGTTTGACTTGCATTTCTCCAGTAATTAGCGATGTCGAGCATCTTTTCACGTGCCTCTTGGCCATCTGTACGTCTTCTTGGGAAAAAGGTCTGTTTAGGTCTTCTGTCTATTTTTTTTTTTTTTTTGATTGGGTTGTTTTGTTGTTGTTGTTGACTTATATGAGCTGAAGAGGCTTTTATAACATAAGTAACTGCTGAAAACTCGAAACAATACAGATGTCCACCAACAGCAGAATGAACAAATTTGTTGTTGTTGTTATTGTTTAGTACCTAAGTCATGTCTGACTCTTTGGGACCCAATGGACTGTAGCCCAAGGGATCCTCCTGACTGAGGGATCAAACCTGCGTCTCTGGCATTGGCAGGCAGATTCCACTGAGCCAGTTGCAAAGCTCTGAATGAGGAAATATGTGGAAACTATTTCCTGTAAGCACATCTCTGAAATGATGGAAATGAATAACTTCCTGCTACATCACACCTAATCTCCTTTCACATTTGAATGTCTCCACTATAAGGATGAGCCGAGACATCTGCAGTTAAAGCAAACTTGCAGAATCATTTCCCTGGTGTTAAATCTCAGGGGGAGAAAGATGCCATTTGGAAGAGAGTAGACATCTCTATGGCAAGTACACGTCTCTTTAGCAAGAGGTGGGCTTGTGAAGTCCGGCTCAGGTTCTGTTCTTTGATTTGGTGATTGTGGTAGTCGTATATTGGGAAGATACCCTGGAGGAGGAAATGGCAACCCACTCCAGTATTCTTGCCTGGAGAACCCCATGGATGGAGGAGCCTGGTGGGCTATGGTCCATGGAGGTGCAGAGTTGGACATAACTAAGCAACGCATATCTAATAAACCCACGGAAAACAGAAATATTGTGCATTTCCTCGCATATAAATTTTACAATTAAAATGCATATTATTAGGAACTTCACTGGTGGTCTACTGCATAACACCTTGCCTTCCAATGAGGAGGCAGCAATTTGATCCGTGGTCAGGGAGCGAAGATCCCTCATGCCTTGTGGACAAGAAATCAAGACATAAAGCAGAAGCAATATTGTAACACATGCAATAAAGACTTTAAAAATGTCCCACATCAAAAAAACACTTTAAAAAAGATTAATACATCTTATTAAAGTACATGACATTTTAATTTCAATTATCTTAAAGAAAGAAATGGCAACCCACTCCAGTATTCTCGCCTGGGAAATCCCATGGAAAGAGGAGCCTGACGGGCTACACTCCATGGGGTCACAACGTGTCGGACACAACCGAGCAACTAAACAAACAACGTGTGTGTGTGTGTGTGTGTGTTTGTGTGTGTCTTGGAACATCTGAAAATAAAAAATGGAAGTAGATTCAGCACAGATAAAGATACCTCTGGGAGTATACATGTACTTTACTTTTTACAATTTTTTTTTTAAGTTTTGTAAACTCCACATGTATGTTTATACATATGAAATTTTTAAGGAAAACAGTTGCAGTGAGATTGCAAATAAAACGAGCTCATTTTTGACAGCATTTTCTAGTAAACCACTGTGAAGTCCTGCCACTAGAAAAGGTGAATTTTGAGACAGCTCCAAGTCTGCCTTGCCAACGAAAATCTTTGGCTATATGCAGTGTGTTCCCAATGCAATGGTTGTTTATTTTGTACATCGGAGTTGGTCCCTCTTAATCCTGAATAATCCTCCTCTGGTCTCAATCTCCGAAGTGGTGACCACTAATTTATTTTCTGTATCCATGAGTCTGTTTCTCTTGTTACACATACATTCATTTGCTTTGCTTTTTTAGGTTAAACACATAAATGATATCACATGTATTTGTCTTTCTCCCTCGGACTTAACTTCATTCAGCGTGATAATCTCTAGGCCCACCCGCATTGTTGCAAATGCCAGAACTCCATTCATTTTTATCCTCCTTCAATTGAGAAAGTTCTCCTTTTTCCCCTCCTGCATTTTGCATCTAACCCAACTCCGGTGCCCTGTCAAAGTCGTTTTCAATCTCTGTGATTGTAACTACATCAAATATTTAAAACAGACGCACACACAGAGGTGTCAACAATGCTAACTGATTTGTCTATACACTCAGTATCAAACTGTATGCAACGTTGATTGCTCTTAGATCCCCTTTGTCAATGAGATAAAGTTTTCATATCCAGAAAAATAATGCATTCTGTGGCATTCACTTACAAATTTGTATGCAAAAAATCTTTGAGGTAATAATTCATGAATTGGCTGGTGAGCGGAGGCAACTATACACAGTGATGCATTTATCTTAAAATAAGCAAGCCTAATAATAGACTTTAGGGCAAAACACTCCATACACAGGGGAAGTCATGTTCTGACAGGATTTTCCAATAATGTTATTACCTAATGAGGCAGACACAAGAGAAATCTGTAAGTGAGTGCGTCTGTGATGGATTCAGCTTGCACTGGGCATTAATCCTTTCATGGTGCCCATTCCTGCTGGCTTTGTGTGATCAGACAGAGTGACAGAGAGTGGAGCCCACAAGCATCAAGCCCCAAGCACACACCTGGGAACATTAGTCAGAACCCCTGAGGGCAAATGACCAGGGAAAGTCTCAAATCATTTTCACAAACTGAATCATTATTTTAATTGTTTATTTTTAATTGCAGGATAATTGCCGTAACAATATTGTGTTGGTTTCCGCCATACACTATATGAATCTGACATAGGTATACATATGTCCCCTCCCTCTTGAACCTCCCTCCTATCGTCCACCCCATCTAGGTTACAGACTGGATCATTTTTACATGCCAATGATGTACAGGATTGTGGTCCAAGTTGGCATCTCTTTGGACTAACTCAGCATGTCTGCGGACCCGAGTCATCTCTATGGACTGAGTTGGCATCTCAGTGGACCAAGCCCCCATCTCAGTGGACCAAGCCTGCATCTCCGTGGACAAAGTCTTCATTTCTGTGGGCCAAGCCTGCATCTCTGTGGACCAAGCCCCCATCTCAGTGGACCAAGCCTGCATCTCCGTGGACAAAGTCTTCATTTCTGTGGGCCAAGCCTGCATCTCTGTGGACCAAGCCCCCATCTCAGTGGACCAAGCCTGCATCTCCGTGGACAAAGTCTTCATTTCTGTGGGCCAAGCCTGCATCTCTGTGGACCAAGCCCCCATCTCAGTGGACCAAGCCTGCATCTCTGTGGATGAAGTCTTCATTTCTGTGGGCCAAGCCTGCATCTCTGTGGACCATGCCCGCATCTCTATGGACCAAGTCCTCAGTCTCTGTGGACCAAGCCTGTGCCTCTGTGGACCAAGCCCTCTTCTCTGTGCAGTATGCTGCTGCTGCTGGTAAGTCACTTCAGTCATGTCTGACTCTGTGCGATCCCAAAGATGGAAGCCAACCAGGCTCCCCCATCCCTGGGATTCTCCAGGCAAGAGTACTGAAGTGGGCTGCCATTTCCTTCTCCAAGGCATGAAAGTGAAAAGTGAAAGTGAAGTCGCTCAGCTGTGTCTGACTCTTAGCGATGCCATGGACTGCAGCCTACCAGGCTCTGCTGCCCATGGGATTTTCCAGGCAAGAGTACTGGAGTGGGGTGCCATTGCCTTCTCCGTCTTGCAGTATACTTTTTCACAATCTGCCCACTTGGATAGTCATCTTTTTATGGAGATGACTTAACCTTATTCTTACGTCTAAAACTATAGAGAAAAAAGTTACTGGGCTTTAGGGAGGAAGTTGCAAGCATAAATAGCCAGAAAGTGCTGTTTTAAAGTTCTGTTTGGGCTGGTACCATACTGTCTTGATGACTGTAGCTTTGTAGTATAGTCTAATGTCCAGGAAGTATGATGCCTCCAGCCCTAGAAACCAACACAACATTGGAAAGCAAATTTCCTCCAATTAAAAAATACATTAAAACATTTAAAAATAAAGTTCTGTTTTGGGACTTCCCTGGGGGTCAAGTGGCTAAGACTCTGCACTAACCAATGCAGGAGGCCCCACTTTGATTCATATTCAGGGAACAAGATTCCACATCCCACAACCAAGTGTTCTTATGCTGCAGCAGAGACCCAGCACAGCCAAATAAATAACAATAAATATTCAGAAAAAAAAAAAAGGTCTGTTTTCAGTCATGTATGTGTGAATGCTAAGTTACCTCAGTCGTGTCCAATTGTTTGTGACCCCATGAACTATAGCCCTCCAGGCTCTTCTGTCCTTGTTTCCAGGCAGGAATACTCATGACGTTCAAGCAATAAGGATATTGTGGCTAGCATAAAACTGTCAACCACAAGCCAATATCATATCAGACTTTCCATCCACACTATAAAATCCAGAACTGGAATATAATAGTTACCCTGTGAATACATTCCTGAGCAATATCAGGAGGCTCAACTAGCATCTTTAAATAAAAATTTTCTGCATTTTTCATATTTTTTAAATTTTACGAAAGTATAGTTGATTTGCGATGTTGTGTTCATTTCTTCTATATGGCAAAATGACTCAGTTATGTATATGTATTGTAGACTTAAATGCAGAAAATGAGCGTTGCCAGCTAAGTTTTGTTTGCACAGGGCTGAGCCCAGGAGGCAGCACCTCAGATAGCTCTGAAAGATACTCCAAAGAGGCAAAGGGGAAAGTCAGTATATACGTCATTTTGGTGAAGGGGAATACATGCAGTCAGACACTTATTTTTTGCAGAAGTTTTCACTAATCACGAGGAACAGTCATCACCATGAAGGGATTTAGTGCTTTTCTAGGTATGAGGTGAGCCACAAGAACTGGGCTCGTAAAATCAGCTCCTGAAAATATCTAACTATCTGAAGACGTGTCCTGGCAGTTTTCCCAGAATGCCTTGTTTCTGCTCTCCACCCTGAGCTCCTTTCAGGGGATGTTGCAGTTCAGCAGCTGCAGCAGCACTTGATTTAATCCTTGTAGAGGTGGATGGCAAGGCCAATTTGTAGCAAACTGTGTGTGTTCATATATATAAGTATATAAAAATGTATGCACACACTTATATATATTCTTTTCCATTCTTTTTCATATTCCTTTCCATTATGGCTTATCACAGGATAATGATTATACTTCCCTGTGCTCTACAATAGGACCTTATTCCTTATGCATATTATATTTAAATTAAGTTTTAATAGGATGATAGACTTACCTGCGTGAAGATCATGATGTATTCCATAGCCAAGAGTCTTCATATTTACACATGAAGATTTACAAATTGCTTAGAAGGGGGAAAAAAAATTCCACTAGGATTTAGTTAACAGATTGAAGGTCAGAGTAAAATCATACACATTTGTGTGTGTGTGTGCATCAGGGCAAAAGTAACAACAGGATGACGGAATTGGGAACTCTTTGCATGAAAGAGAAGGGTGATAAAAAATATCTGCCTCCTGAAAATCTGCAGAATATTTTGTGGACTTTTACGCTAGAATTCATAAAAATGAAATACTCACTGAAAACGTTGAATAGTTGATTTTTCACATTCTGTTAGTTTCTGCTGTACAGCACAGGGGTCCAGTTATGCATATATGCATCCACTTTTGTTCAGACTCTTTTGCTTTGAAGATCATTGTGAACTGCTCAGTACAGTTCCCTGTGCTATAAGGTGGGTCCTTGGTTATCTATTTTATATACAGTAGTGTGTATATGTTAATCCCAAATCTCCTAATTTGTTCTCCCCATCCCTTTCCATTTTGGTCACCACAAGTGTGTCTATGTCTGTGGATCTATGTCTTTTTCACAGATAATTTGTGGGACTCCCCTGGTGGCTCACACAGTAAAGAATCTGCTTGCAAGGCTGGAGGCCCTGGTTCGATCCCTGGATTGGGAAGATCCCCTGGAGAAGGAAATGGCAACCCACTCCAGTATTCTTGCCTGGAGAACCCCTTGGACAGAGGAGACTGGTGGGCTACAGTCCATGAGGTCACAAAGAGTCGGACACAACTGAGCAACTAACACACGGATTTATATTTTACACTCCACATGTAACCAATATTACATGATATTTGTCTTTTGTCTGACTTACTTCACTTGGTATGATCATCTCTAGGTCCATCCATGGACCTGCAAATGGCATTATTTCCCTATTTTTATGGCTATGTAATATTCCATTATATATACGTATCATATCCTCTTTAGCTATTCATCTGTTGATGTACATGTATGTTGTTTCCATGTCCCGGCTGTTGAAAATAGTGCTTCCGTTAACACTGGGCAGCATGAATGTTTTAGTTTTCTTCTTTTCTGGATTCATCCCCAGGAAAAATACTCACTTTTTTAAATGACATATTCCTTTAGTTACTGTATCCTCTACAAGTTTCTAGCTCTGGGTTTTGGGAATAATCTTTAATCTTTATCCAGACTCAGTTTGCTTCTGTCAAATGGGAATAATCATTCCAGGCTCAAAACTGTTGAAAAAATATAAATAACATATGTTAAGCTGTAGGCAGAACTTAGCCCAGTAAGCAATCACTGCTGCTGCTGCTACTAAGTTGCTTCAGTCGTGTCTGACTGTGTGTTACCCCATGGGCTGTAAGCCACCAGGCTCCTCTGTCCCTGGGATTCTCCAGGCAAGAATACTGGAGTGGGTTGCCATTTTGAGTGGGACTTATTATTAGAGCGAGTGTTCCAGATAATCTAATCTGCCTGACCTTTGTGTCAAAAGAAACATAAGGCAGGAGAAAAACATTAGAACGAGGTTCATCATTTTGATTATGTCCCTGTGGTTAATTAATTATTTGCTGAGGGATCTTGAACCAGTTTTCCAGTTCCTCTGGGTCTCAGATTAGGAGTTTTCTTGTTCTACAATGTGAATAAGTCATAGGAACTCATCTTCACCGTTTGTGTAAGCTGTAATGTTACAAGTTCTTGTTAGGTCTGTTCTCCCATCAAAAAAAGACCCGACTGAGCCCCCGAGGCTGCTTAATTGGCATCATAAGCAATTAGCTTCTTGTTTCTGAAAGACAGGTGGCCTTTAGCTGTATTTTCACTCTGGTTGCTCTTAGTTAAGTCACGGTTACATCTTAAATCTCATAGATTTTTAAAATAACAATCACAAACACAATTCAATTCAGTTCAGTCACTCAGTCGTGTCTGACTCTTTGCGACCCCATGGACTGTAGCCTACCAGGGTCCTCTGTCCATGGGATTTTCCAGGCAAGAATACTGGAGTGGATTGCCATTTCCTTCTCCAGGGGATCTTCCCGACCCAGAGATCGAACCCGGGTCTCCCGCGTTGTAGACAGACGCTTTACCGTCTGAGCCACCAGGGAAGTCCTATAGTTGATAGACAATGTTGTGAGTTTCAGGGCTACAACAAAGTGATTAGGGTATACTTACACATGCCTCAGTTCTTTTTCAAAATCATTTCCCATTTAGGTTATTACAGAATGTTGAATTTAGTTCCCTGTTTCATACATTAGGTCCTGGTTGGTTATCTGTCTTATATAGTGTAGTGTGTGCATGTTAATCCCAAACTACTAATCCATCCACCCCCTCGAACCTTTCCTCTGTGGTAACTACAAGTTTGTTCCCTAAGTGTGTGAATCTGTTTCTATTTTATAAATAAGTTTGTTTGTATCATAGTTTAAGATTCTGCATATAAGCAGTGTCATATCTGTCTTTCTGTGACTTAGTATGACAGTTTCCAGTTCCTTCTATCGTGCAGCAAATGGCATTATGTCCTTCTTTCTTATGGCTGAGTAATATTCCGTTGTGTATGTGCACCACATTTTCTTTATCCAGTTCTCTGTCAATGGACTTTAATGTTGCTTCCACGTCCCAGCTATTGTAAACCATGCTGTTACAAACACTGGGGTGCGTGTATCCTTTCAAACTGTGGTTTTCTCTGGATATCTGCTCAGCAGTGGGATTGCAGGATTATACGGTAGTTCTTTTTTTTTTTTTTTTTATTGAACACCTGTTGGAAAACGGCCCCATATGAATGTACATATGAACTTGTATATATGCAGACAGATAAGGAC
>NW_011476344.1:42057-43291 GCF_000754665.1 Bison bison bison | reverse complement strand
GAATATTCAGGACTGATTTCCTTTAGGATTGACTGGTTTGATCTCTTTGCAGTCCAAGGGACTCTCAAGCATCTTCTCCAACACCACAGTTCAAAAGCATCAGTTCCTCTGCTCTCAGCTTTCTTTATGGTCCAACTCTCACACCCATAGATAATAAATAATAGAGCTGCTTTATTCTCTTCCACCATTGTGGAGAGGTTTTCTAGATTGGCAGGAAATTTATATTTAATTATATTTCCCAGCAAACTAAACTCAGTTTTTCAATCTACGGCTCTATCATTTGCAAAATTGGGGATATGCAGTACATCTTTGAGATGTCTTATAGTCCTATAGTCAGTTAGTCTTCTTTTTAACCAAGAAATTAAAAACAGCTTCTGTCCCCCCAAATATTTTAAATCAAAACCCTTACTTTTATGTTCCTAATAATTTCTTCATAGCATGTTTCATATCTTTGTTTCTCAGACTATATATTACAGGATTAATGAGTGGAGTAACTACAGAATAAAACAAAGTCACTATCTTCTGGATTCCAGCATCATGTTCAGATGTTGGGCTCACATACATGACCATTACTGATCCATAAAAAAGAGAAACCACAGTCAGATGGGACCCACAGGTGGAGAAAGCTTTTCTTCGTCCAGCTGCTGAAGGGAACTTCACCACAGCTTGTAGGACCAGAGCATAGGACACCATGATGAAGAGAAAGGGGATAAATAAGAGGAGAGAACTTAAGGTGGAGCTAGTTAACTCTATTACAGGGACTCTAGTACAGGTGAGGGCCAACAAGGGACCTGGGTCACACAGGAAGTGGTCAATGATCCTGGACCCACAGAATGACATTTGGGAGATGATGATGATGGGAATCAAGAACCAGAGGAAACCAAGTACCCAGCAGCTGATCACAAGATTGGCACAGAGACGTCCAGTCATGAGAGTGGGGTAGTGTAGAGGCCAGCAGATGGCAAGGTATCGATCAAATGCCATAACAGCCAAGAAAAAGCATTCTGTAGAACCCAAGGAGAAGAAAAAGTAGAACTGGAGAAAGCACCCAGAGAAGGAGATGAGCTTGTCATCAGAGAGGAAGTTGGCCAACATGCTGGGGACAGTGGAGGTGACATACCAGATCTCCAGGAAGGAGAAGTTGGCGAGCAGGATGTACATGGGGGTGTGGAGTCTCTGATCCCAGCGCACAGCACAGATGATAGAACCGTTGCCCATGAGGGTCAGGAGGTAG
>NW_011476344.1:26392-40800 GCF_000754665.1 Bison bison bison | reverse complement strand
CCCACTCCAGTGTTCTTGCCTGGAGAATCCCAGGGACGGGGGAGCCTGGTGGGCTACTGTCTATGGGGTCGCACAGGGTCAGACACGACTGAAGCGACTTAGCAGCAGCAGCAGCAGGGAGTGAGATATATATTGCATTTTAATGACTTCTCTCTCTTTTTTTCTTTTATTTTTGTAATATAAGACTGCATAGTTGTCTTCCTAGCAGTATTGCTTTTTTCAGAGTAGGAGCTTATATTAGAAATTTTTTACTTTCAAGGGAAAGTATTCTGGAAACTATAAAGAAAACTGTCTTCAAATTTGGTTTAGGAGAACATTTTAATGCATGAAATTTACAGTCATCTTTAATTTTGAGTCTTGTGCTCAGCCTTATGTTTTAAAGAAATAACCTTCTAAAAGGTTATTTTTGTGTGTCTTAATCACTTTATCATCTCAAAATATTTTCAGCACTTTAAATAGCTTGGTTAATGTTGAAGAACTTACTTTTTCTGGTATAGTCTATTTCATTGTTACATCTCTTCTTTTCCCCTCACATCCAATTCATTAGCAGGATTCTTCTGTTTCTAAAGGATGGCTTGTATCATGCACTCCTTTGTCTTAACTGCTGTCTCTCAAGTTTAAATTACCATCCTGTCTTCCTTAGACTTCTGCAGCAGTGTTCTAACACTGCTCCTTGCTTCTACTTTTACCCTTCTACCCTCCATTTTCTAAGCAGCGACTGAGTACTCCTTGAAAAAGGGAAAAACCGATCATGTTACACTTTTAAGTAAAACTTTTCCCTCTCAGCAATTCTGTGCCAAGATGTCTTACAGAGCTGTTATAGAAAACAGGAACGTGTTCTAGAAAACAGGAATTGCCATCACCATTTTATGCTCAATCTAACATATTTAATTTGCTTGCATCACTATTCACTTTTTATTACTGAGCTCCTCTGTACAGAAGACTGATGACATTACCTGCCTCAAGTCTGAGCTGAAACTGTCAAAAAAAAAAATTCCCCAAACCAATCAACCAACCAAACAGCAAAAGACCAATAAGCTCACCCTGTGTCAGTTACAGAGGGCACTGGAACATGGGTGCAATGATGTCTGTGTATTTGTACCCTGACCACTTGGACTGAGTTAATTAACAACAATTGCCTTGTTTTCTTTGTTTACTTGTTAAATTAGTCAGCCCTTGAAAAATTGAGATAGAGTATGTCTGAATGAACCAGGCCATGCCATACACAATACAAGGAAGACATTCACCAATATTTAATTTTCCCTCAAAGCTCAGGACAGTCGAATCTTGGTACCCATTTGTTGGCTCTCTCTCTAGAACCCACCCAGAGATGTTTCATATGTGTGTGCTCAGTTGCTCAGTCATGCCCAACTCTTTGCGACCCCATGGACTTCACCCTGCCAGGCTCTTCTGTCCATGGCATTTTCCAGGCAAGAATATTGGAGTGGGTTGCCATTTCCTTCTCCAGGAGATCTTCCCAACCATGACAACTCAATTCACTTCCTTAGTTAGTTTGTACAGTTTCAGTGAGGGGCTGTAACATTGGATAATCTGTTTCTGGAAGATACTTAAAAAGTAAGAATAATTTTCCAGAGTGGGATGACTGGTAGGGAGCTGTATATGATAGAAAAATTATTGAATTTAGAATTAAAAACTTTTGTTTACTTGTCATAAGAAATTAATACTTAGCTATAATAAGCAAATAATTATGCCTTCTTTAAAGGGCTGTTACAAAGATAACTGAATGAGATAAATTCCTGTGGAAGTACTTTGACTATTGCGTGACCAGTAAGAGTTTAAGAAATATTGGTGGTATGTATATGACTGTAATAATTCAAAGACAGCTGTGGGTAAAAATCAGTAGATTATGATTTTTTTTGCTCTTCTAAACACTACATAATCTTATTACCTGGATCAGCAAAGGGAATTCTAATCTGAAGCTTATCAAAAGTTTATTTTTTATTCTCTTAGAAGAGATAGTCTTCTTAACAATAACCAGAGAGGAGGAAAGAGCTGGAAATGGTTGTGGTAAAAATTCTTGAATATGTTTGCTGAGGAATGGAGGGGTTATAAGCAGAGACTGCCAGAAATTAAGTCTTATTTTTCCTGATCCTTGAGGATCCATTTATTGCTGCTAAAGGAAAACAACGTCAAGAGACATCACTATGCTTGTTATTCACTTCCCTTGGGATCTTTCTTAATTTCAGTGTTTTTATTTTCTATGTGGTTGAATGATATCTTTTTCCTTCTTTAAAACTCTTACAGACAGAAGGAAATGCTAACAAATCAATTGATTGCTTGATTAATTAATCAACCAGTATATCTAACTCTAATTCCCCTAAGTGTGCATACCATGTGGCCAATGAAGACTTTAAAACACTTGAAGGGGATAAATGCAGCCCCAGATGTCCATAAATGATTTGACTAGGCCTCAAAGTTATTACAAGCTGTTCTGACACTCTGAGCTAGGTCATGCTATTCTGTTATTGGACACATACATGAAACAAAACAAAGCTACTTTATAATTTTGTCTAAGGATAAAAAAACAACATCCCTGTGCCAGTCATAAAACACCAAATATCCTCCTCTCTTGGCTAAAATGAGTGTCTACTACTTAAAAAAAAAAGCCAATTACAGCTTTAATCTCCTTCTTCTCTGCCCTCTATATAGATGAGATTTGTTGAGATACCTAGTCTTAGAATTGCCCTTGCATTGACAACATACAATCTGGAGCAGACCATCACTTCCTTAGATCCTCCCTCAAATCAGTCAACCAAAGCACCAATCCTATAATAGATTATTTTTTAATTGAAGTGTAATTGATTTACAATACTGCTATTAGTTTTAGATGTATAACAAAGTGATTCAGTTATATATACATGTATATATATGTACATATATATACAGATTTTTCCATTTTTTTCATTATTTTTTTCAGATTTTTTTCCATTATAAGTTATCATAAGATATTGAATATTGTTCTTTATGCTGTACAGTATCCCCTTTGGTAACCATAAGTTTGTTTTCTATGTCTGTGAAGCTATTTATATTTAATAAGTAATTTTCACTGTGTCATTTTTTAGGTTCCATGTATAAATGATATATGGTATTTGTCTTTCTCTTTCTTACTTACTTAGTATGATGAGGTCTAGATCCATCTATGTTGCTGCAAATGGTATTATTTCATTGTTTTTATGTCTGAGTAATATTCCATTGTATATATGTATCACATCTTTATCCAATCATCTGTCAATGGACATTTAGGTTGTTTCCATTGTCTTGGCTGTTGTAAACAGTGCTGCTATGAATATTGGGCTGCATGTATCTTTCCAAGTTAGGGTTTTCTCCAGATATATGCCCAGGAGTGGGATCATTGGATCATATAGCAACTCTATTTTTAGTTTTTTTAAGGAATTTCCATACTGTTCTCCAGAGTGGCTGCACCAATTTAGATTCTCACCAACAGTGTAGGAGGCTTCCTTTTCCCCCCAACTACTTCAGCATTTATTGTTTGTAGACTTTTTGATGGTGGCCACTCTGACTAGTGTGAGGTGAAGGTCAGAATTTTGGATTAAGGCAGATTATCAGAAAGCAAATATTTGGACCTCAGTTCTTAGATCTGGAAAGAATTGCTTCCACTGAGTTATATTTCTATATAATGCCTTTGAATCTTATTAAGATATGCTATAAGAAGCAACTGTGTTAAACTATATGTATATGTCACATATTTTGGGGAACCGCTGTTCACTATATCTCATTCTCCCTCATATGAATCATCTTGAAAGAAATTATAGAACTAGGAGTCAGTAACTTAGCTTTCCTTGTAAACAGATTTGTTTCTTCTTACAGTTAATGAAAATCATATGACAGATAATGTTTCTCCATTCTCTACTTCATTTTTTGAATCAAAGAAACATCTTATAGAGAATCATAACAACACTTGAAAAAACTTCAACACTGAAGATCCTTTTTGATGATTTCCCACTTCATTTTAAAGGGAGCTCATAACACTTTTACAGGCTTGACTTAATGTCAGCATTTATCCTATTATCCACAAATCATCATCCTGTTTTTCCTTTTTAAATTCATGTTTTTCTTATTCTTTCTTTCAGTGCACTTTCATACTTCAGATTCTTAAAGAAAAAAAAGTGGAATATAGTATAATAAAGGAACATATAAATAAACATGTAAGTAAATAAGTAGTTTCACTATAAGAAGAGCTTATGAAGATATGGATTTTTCTAAGGAGAACTTTTTTAGCCTTCCTCTTAGTATATTGTATTGAGCAGGCTTCCCCAGGAGTTCATATAAAAACTTTTTATTGTGGGCTAGAAGTTTCTAAATGATTTGATGCTGCCTACTTTTCCAGCTAGCAAAATCAACTTTTTTTTTAAATTTTATTTTATTTTTAAACTTTACATAATTGTATTAGTTTTGCCAAATATCAAAATGAATCCATCACAGGTATACATGTGCTCCCCATCCTGAACCCTCCTCCCTCCTCCCTCCCCATACCGTCCCTCTGGGTCGTGCCAGTGCACTAGTCCCAAGCATCCAGTTATCAAGACAGTATGGTACTGGCACAAAGACAGAAATATAGATCAATGGAACAAAATAGAAAGCCCAGAGATAAATCCACGCACATATGGACACCTTATCTTTGACAAAGGAGGCAAGAATATACAATGGATTAAAGACAATCTCTTTAACAAGTGGTGCTGGGAAAACTGGTCAAACACTTGTAAAAGAATGAAACTGAAACACTTTCTAACACCATGCACAAAAATAAACTCAAAATGGATTAAAGATCTCAACGTAAGACCAGAAACTATAAAACCCCTAGAGGATAACATAGGCAAAACACTCTCTGACATACATCACAGCAGGATCCTCTATGACCCACCTCCTAGAATATCGGAAATAAAAGCAAAAATAAACAGATGGGACCTAATTAACCTTAAAAGCTTCTGCACATCAAAGGAAACTATACGCAAGGTGAAAAGACAGCCTTCAGAATGGGAGAAAATAATAGCAAATGAAGCAACTGACAAACAACTAATCTCAAAAATATACAAGCAACTCCTACAGCTCAACTCCAGAAAAATAAATGACCCAATCAAAAAATGGGCCAAAGATCTAAATAGACATTTCTCCAAAGAAGACATACAGATGGCTAACAAACACATGAAAAGATGCTCAACATCACTCATTATCAGAGAAATGCAAATCAAAACCACTATGAGGTACCATTTCACACCAGTCAGAATGGCTGCAATCCAAAAGTCTGCAAATAATAAATGTTGGAGAGGGTGTGGAGAAAAGGGAACCCTCTTACACTGTTGGTGGGAATGCAAACTAGTTCAACTTTTATTCATTGAAAATCACAAGCTTCTATCTGTACTTACATGGCAGTTTATTGTCCTAGACCTTTGCATGATATATTATCTGAGTTTGAAATGTCACTTCCTAACAAAGACATTCTCTAACCATTTAGATCTAAACTATGCCTTATCCTACCCCAACAATATCTGTATTCATACTCCCATTTATTCCTTTTTTTGGTGTTTCAAGGACAGCATCTTTTTTTTGGTTGGAACATAGTTGATTTACAATGTTGTGTTACTTTCTGCTGTACATCCCAGTGAATCAGTTATGCATATACATATATCCACTCTTTTTTAGACTCTTTTTCTATAAAGTCATTAATTAGTACCGAGTAGACTTCCCAGGGACAGGGGATCCTCGTGGGCTGCCGTCTGTGGGGTCGCACAGAGTCGGACACGACTGAAGCGACTTAGCAGCAGTAGCAGCAGCAGAGTTCCCTGTGCTGTACAGTAGGTACTTATTAGGTATCTATTTTATATATTGTAGTGTGTATATATCAATCTCAATCTCTCAATTTATCCCTTCCCCCTTTCCTCCCTGGTAATTCTAGGATTGTAATTGTGTTTCTGTTTTGTAAATAAGTTAATTTGTACCGTTTAAAAAAAATTCCACATACAAGTGATATCCTATGATATTTGTCTTTCTTTGTCTTACTTACTTCACTCAGTACGACTTCACTCTGGGATCATCTATGTTGCTGCAAATGGCAGTATTTAATTTTTTTTTATGGCTGAGTAACATTCTATTGTGTATGTGAACCACATCTTCTTTATCCACTCACCCATCAATGGACATTTAGGTGGCTCCATGTCCTGGCTATTGTAAAAGTGCTGTAGTGAATATTGGGGTCCATGTATCTTTTCAAATTATGGTTTTCTCTGGATATATGGCCAGGAGTGGGATTGTTGGATCATATGATAGCTCTATTTCATTATAAAACTTGTAGAGGAACACATAGGCAGAATGTTCTCTGACATAAATCACTTTGACCTACCTACTAGAGTAGTGAACATAAAAATAAACATATGGGACCTAATTAAACTTAAAAGCTCTGTACAGCAAAGCAAACCATAAACAAACAAAAAGACAGCCCACAGAATGGGAGAAAATGTCTGCAAATGAAGTGGCCGGCAAGGGATTAATCTCCAAAATATACAAGCAAATCATGTAGCTCAATAACAACTACAACAAAAAACCCAACAAATAACCCAATCAAAAAATGGACAGGAGATGTAAATAGATATTTCTCCAAAGAAGACATACAAGTGGCCAAAAAGTACATGGAAAGATGCTCAATATCACTAATTATTAGAGAAATTCAAATAAAAACTACAATGAGGCATCACCTCAATAGATCATAATCCTCGTCATCAAAAAATCTATAAACAATAAATGCTGGAGAGGGTTTGGAGAAAAGGGAACCCTTCTACACTGTTGGTGGGAATGTAAACTGGTACAGCTACTCTGGAGAACAGTATGGAGGTTAATTAAAAAACTAAAAGAGTTCTCATTTATTCTTTTTGTTTTATTGAGATATAATTGATATAAAACATTAATTTCTGGGGTACAACATTATTCAATATATGTAAATATGGTGAAACCATTACTTCAAGAAGTCTAATTGTAGATACTATCCATTACCACATATAGTCACAAATTTTTCAAACTACTGGAATTAGTAGTTATAACTAATGAGATTTATGTGTTCACCTTCTTATTATCTATCCCCTTCACTATAATGTAAGCTGCACAAAGACAGGGACTTTATCTTCTGCATTCAAATAGAGATAAATGTTTATTGAATGCCTGAATGAAATGCATCAACCCCAGAGGACAACTTGGCTAATTTATTTATGACCAAATAGTTGAGCCAAATCACCTACACCTGTCTCATATCTCAGGCTCACTGGCTTTTACTCTCTGTCTGCTTTTACCTCTTTTGAGCTGCGTGCTCAACTCAAACTTCCTTCTCTTGAAACTAACCCCAAAGTACTGATATATTGTCACTACATGCTAATCTTTTAAAATGTAGACCTATTTCTAGGTATTTTAATTATTTTTCACAGGTAGGAAAAGGTAAGAAGACTGTAATATATTTCTTATTCTATAAATGGAGGATTTGGGAATAGAGGCAGGAGAAGCTTCCACTGCTGCTGTCATGAGTGTTTTCACCACCTGTACTACTCACCATAATTTGTTTCGCTTTCCCAACCAATTATTGTAAGATTTTTATTTCTCACTATATGTCATGTATTTTTCTTAAAATAGTGGCTCCATAAGGTCAGTGTGTGAACTGGTGCTGGTCTAGGTACAACAGAATCACATTAAAATGGGAATTTCTGGTGTTAATTTTATATTCTGAATTAGGGGATTTGGAGAAAGACCTGGGAATCTGTTCTTTTAAAGATTTCTCTAAATAACTATGACATAGTGCTTAAGATCATTATTATTTTTTTGGATATTGATTAAATACAAATTTTGGCTCAATTATGATAAAAACCAAATGTAAGAATATGCACACAATAGAGGAGAATGATCTCAGATAAAGGGAAATTAGTTACTGGCAGTCAGGATAGGAGAAGAGTTTAAAGTTCAGATGCAGGTCATTTAATTCAAGTTACTGTCTATCAAGTCCTGTTTTGAAGGTAAGGTTGGATTTAATCGGTTGTACTATTGTCCATATTGTCTAGGCAGAAGTAGATGAATTTGGGTCTGTATTTCTAGAGACAGTAAGTAGAGATCTACTTTTTAAGTTGGAATAGATTTTTTTGATGGTAATCATCAAAAAACTCTGCAAATAATAAGTGTTGGAGAGGGTGTGAAGAAAAGGAAACCCTTGTACACTGTTGGTGGGAATGTAAACTGGTACAGGCACTATGGAGAAGAGTGTGAAGGAAAAAATAAATATTATGATCTTGGTCCACTCATGAGCTCTTGTTTGCTTTGGCCAGTTTTTGTAAACATTTGAATTTTTCTCAAGGCAGTCTTCATGTCCTTGTTCCGGAGACTGTAGATCAGTGGGTTTACAAGTGGAGTCACTGCTGAGTACAGCAAGGTTACAATCTTGTGTATCCCAGCTGGATTTCCAGAGGTTGGGCTGATGTACATCATCATGATGGTTCCATAGAACAGAGATACCACAGCCAGGTGGGAACCACAGGTGGAGAAGGCCTTACTTCTGCCAGCGGCTGAAGGGACACGCAACACTGCTCTGAGAACCAGGGTGTAGGACCAAAGGATAAAGAAGAAGGTGATAAAAATAATAAGAGAGCTTAATATAGAACAGGAAAGCTCAATTCCAGGGGCAGGGATGCAGGATAGAGCCAGTAAAGGACCAGGATCACAGACAAAATGGTCAATGGTATTGGGGCCACAAAAGGGGAGTTGTGTGATGAAATAGATAGGGACTGGATAGCAGAGGAAGGCTGTTACCCAGCAGAGGCCCACCAAGTTCATGCAGAGATGGCTGCTCATGATGGTAGGATAGTGGAGAGGTCGGCAGATGGCCAAGTATCGATCAAAAGCCATGAGGGGCAGTAAGAAGGTCTCAGTAATGCCCATGGAGAAGAAGAAGTAGAACTGGAGGAAGCAGGCAGTGAAAGAGATGGTTTTGGTCTCAGACAGGAAGTTCCTTAACATACTGGGGACAGTGGTGTTGATGTAACACATCTCCAGGAATGAGAAGTTGGCCAACAGAGTGTACATGGGAGTGTGGAGTCTGTGATCCAGCTTCACTGCAAAGACAATGGCCCCATTCCCCATCAGTGTCAGGATGTAGGACACAGAGAAGAGCACAAAGAGGAGGACTTGAACCTCTCTAGAGCAGGGAAAACTCAGGAGTATGAATTCAGTCACCGTGTTGATTCTTGACACATTCATGGCTTCCTAAGAGGTGGAGAGGAAAAAATGACAGTGACAAAGATGACCTTACTCTCCTTTTAGAAATCTGTGAGTCCCTCAGATTCTATTACTGTATTAAGTAAATAATGTAAATGCGCTGTTGAAGACTGTCAAACTTTGAGAATGCTAGATATGTTAAGTCTTTGAATTTTGGATTTTCTCATTTCTCTTTCAGTATTTTCTTATACCCAGCAAAACTCCAAAAAAGCAGTTTGGAGAAGATTAATGACAATACTTGCAA
This sequence comes from Bison bison bison, assembly GCF_000754665.1. NCBI lineage: Eukaryota > Metazoa > Chordata > Mammalia > Artiodactyla > Bovidae > Bison > Bison bison. The sequence goes on along the minus strand of NW_011476344.1, from coordinate 31,274 downwards.
ATATAAATAGGTATTTTATATTTGTATCTATAGAATAAGATATGTAGACCCTTAATATTAGGCATAGAATTTCGATTCTGTGTTTATTTGGAATTAGAGTCATAATACTAGGCATCACAAGAGGAAGAGAAATGTAACAAATAACACCATGACATTCTGTGCATTTCACTTTTATTCTGGATCAATGTTAGAATTATAAATGTCAGCTTCCTAAGGTGTTCTGATAACCCAGACAAGAAATGTCATGTGCCATTGTTTCTTCAGTGTTCATCATGGTTTTTTAACTCACAAAAATATGAAAAGTCTAGACATCTACATAATAGTCCTTTTACTAGATGTTTTAATACTTTTGTGAAATCTTGGTTTAAGTTTAAACCAGAAAAACTATAGAAGATCTGGTATATAACAGACTTGAGATTTTTGCCTGAGATGTCAGGATTCTTAGAAAACTTGCTATTCTTCTAGTTTATGGTTAGATGCAGAGGATCATAAATATCAGATACCCATAAGCAGATACCTCTAGGAATCAAGAACAGTGATGGGAGTCATAAGTGCCCTCTGGACATGGATTGCTCTGATTTCTACTCTCTCCTCTTGTTCCCATCCAATTACAGATGTGGAAGGTTAGAGCTGTTTTGGTAAATTGATTAATCATCTTTGTTAAAGCTTCTTTCTCTGACTCTGAGTGTGACTTAGTCTTGAACACTGTGTGACTTCTATGGTGAGAGAAGGAAAAACAAAGGCACTGAAACCACCTGAGATTCTGTTGCCAGTCATTTGGTCTTAATTTATTAATTTATTTTCTGGATCCCCTCTATTATTGAGGGACAGTTATCATTTGTATGAAAATGACCCAAGTGACATGATTGAGTGATGATACTTATTCAGGAAAATAGAAGTGCAGAATACAAACCTAGAAACCTTCAATAACAGTATTCTAGCTAAGAATATTCATTAATGTATTCATGATAAAATGTAATACTTTCCATATCACATAATGTTATAGTTTTAAGGATGATCTTGATGATTGCAACTAGTGACATAACAGATAAGAGAAAAAATTTTCCATATCACGCTTCACTGCAAGTTTCCTCTTCAGTCTGTAAATAGATCATATATGGCAGAGCAAAGCTGTGAACAATTTTTCTGTAGGAGAAATTGAGAGTTACTCAGAAGCCAAAGTAACCACGAGGAAAGAGAAAACAGCAAGAAATATTTGGTACTGATGTATATGGGGATTCCATTGACTTTGTAAACTATATGGAGTGAACGCACCAATTTGGACTGTTCAGTCATCATCTTGCTCTTCCTCCTTGCAGAGACAGTGGACCATCATTTTCCCTGTGGCAGATCCAAACACAGCTAAAAATAAGGAAGGCTTAAGTTTTGTGTTGTTTTTTTATTTTTCTACCCTGTTCCTCATAGATGCTTTGTCAGTTTTTTCCAGATATCACTTTGCTAACATCTTTGTTTCCCCAAAGACCTGGTTTTGACTGGGTACATCTAATTCCTGGTTAATAAGAACAGAATTTATACACATCGAAGCTCTTACCTTGTTCTTATCTCCCTCATTTCTCTGATTCCCAGACTTCTTAGCTGCAGGGATGAATCTGCTTAAATTAATTTATAAGCCTGAGATTCTGTTATTTTCATGCCACACAAAAGAAGGCAGAGCTAAAATGAACATCTAAGAGTTGTCTTATATTACCTCTTCTGAACTCCTCTTCTTGTAGAACTCAAGGGTCTGACTTATCTTCTATTTTTGCTGCAGCAAAAGGCATGTAAGATGGAGAGCGTGACTTGTTTGGCAACCAACAGCCCAGAGAGCTGGTTAACCTTGCTGGACAGTGATACTGGTTTGGAAAAAAACTGGCATATTTGCTGAAAAACAGAGACTTACTGAAACCTAGGTTTTATTTCTCCTAAGGGATATCATCCCCTATGAATTCTAAAACTGAGGATTTATGAGGGAAGATTATTAATCGTATCCCAAATGTTCCCTTCCATTGGGAGTCCTTTATTGGCCTTTGGGACCCTGTTTCTCCAACAGTGGATGATCATCTCATGTTATTTTTAGAGCAGATGTTTATTTTGTCCTTTGGTCTGGTTACCTGAGTCATGATGGTGCAAACACTCAGCATCATCAGTTTAGCTAAAGTATGACATTTTTGTTTATCTTTTATTCCTTTACATTAAATTTTATTCATTTTTTGAGTCTGTCTGCAAGTTTTGAACTCTCTTATGTGTTAATATCAGAATTGCCTTATGGTAGTCCTTTCTTTTCCCTATGGGTTCACTCTGGCTTGAAAATATTATTTCATTTTGTTCTTTAGTAAAAGGCTTCTTCTTCTGGGTCAAGCTCTGTGCTTCTAGTCTGATAGTAATAAGTAAAATATCATTTCATGGTGAGTAGGGCCCAGGAAACTGTGGTACAGGTGGTGAAATGCCAAACTTCTAGAAGATTCATCTCCATCTAGTCCTTTAAACTATGTCTCTAAAAGTTGACATGACAGTTGAAACTGTCTTGCTTCTTTAGAGATGACCTAAACTTCTGAACCCCTTTGTTTTTATTACTTGCATGTGTGTGCATATGCACATAGGTATGTATGAATTTAGATCAGATATTTACTTTTTTTCCCTAATATTGGTTTGGAACAATCTCAAATGAGATGGACTCTTGCTAACAATTTACTAATGACTACATATCATTTACTGACAAGAAGAGGTTTTTCTAGGGGGGTTATTAGTTTACCTTGCTCATTTTCTCAGCATCATTTCTGTAAGGTAGAAGTGCTTTTGTCTTTTAAATGGCAACATTACTTCTCCCATCATAAAACTGATATCTGAGGATGCATGGTCGTCAAGTTTTTCAGAATGATTTATTTATTAAAATGTTTGTAATCAGGGAAGAAAAATAAAAGGAATCCAGATTGGAAAAGAAAAAGTAAAACTCTCACTGTTTGCAGATGACATGATCCTCTACATAGAAAACCCTAAAGACTCCACCAGAAAATTACTAGAGCTAATCAATGAATATAGTAAAGTTGCAGGGTATAAAATTAACACACAGAAATCCCTTGCATTCCTATACATTAACAATGAGAAAACAGAAAGAGAAATTAAGGAAACAATTCCATTCACCATTGCAACAAAAAGAATAAAATACTTTGGAATGAATCTACCTAAAGAAACAAAAGACCTATATATAGAAAACTATAAAACACTGATGAAAGAAATCAAAGATGACACTAATAGATGGAGAAATATATCATGTTCATGGATTGGAAGAATCAATATAGTGAAAATGAGTATAATACCCAAAGCAATCTATAGATTCAATGCAATCCTTATCAAGCTACCAATGGTATTTTTCACAGAACTAGAACAAATAATTTCATAATTTGTATGAAAATACAAAAAACCTCGAATAACCAAAGCAATCTTGAGAAAGAAGAATGGAACTGGAGGAATCAACCTGCCTGACTTCAGACTATAGTACAAAGCTATAGTCATCAGGACAGTATGGTACTGGCACAAAGATAGAAATATAGATCAGTGAAACAAAATGGAAAGCCCAGAGATAAATGCAAGCACCTATGAACACCTTATCTTCGACAAAGGAGGCAAGACTATACAGTTGAGAAAAGACAATCTCTTTAACAAGTGGTGCTGGGAAAACTGGTCAAACACTTGTAAAAGAATGAAACTAGAACACTTTCTAACACCATACACAAAAATAAACTCAAAATGGATTAAAGATCTAAATATAAGACTAGAAAATATAAACCTCTTAGAGGAAAATATAGGCAAAACACTTTCTGACATAAATCACAGCAGGATCCTCTATGACCCACCTCCCAGAATACTGGAAATGAAAGCAAAAATAAACAAATGGGACCTAATTAAATTAAAAGCTATAAGGAAACTATAAGCAAAGTGAAAAGACAGCCTTCAGAACTAGAGAAAATAATAGCAAACGAAGCAACTGACAAAGAATTAATCTCCAGAATATACAAGCAGCTCATGTAGCTCAACTCCAGAAAAATAAGTGACCCAATCAAAAAATGAGCCAAAGAACTAAACAGACATTGCTCCAAAGAAGACATACAGATGGCTAACAAACACATGAAAAAATGCTCAACATCACTCATTATCAGAGAAATGCAAATCAAAACCACAATGAGGTACCATCTCACGCAGGTCAGAATGGCTGCTATCAAAAAGTCTACAATAAATGCTGGAGAGAGTGAGGAGAAAAAGGAACCTCTTACACTGTTGGTGGGAATGCAAACTAGTACAGCCACTATGGAGCACAGTGTGGAGATTCCTTAAAAAACTGGAAATGGAACTGCCATATGACCCAGCAGTCCCACTGCTGGGCATACACACTGAAGAAACTGGAATTGAAAGAGACTCGTGTACCCCAGTGTTCATTGCAGCACTGTTTACAATAGCTAGGACATGGAAGCAACCAGATGTCCACTGGCAGACGAATGGCTAAGAAAGCTGTGGTACATATACACAATGGAGTATTACTCAGCTATTAAAAAGAATGCATTTGAATCAGTTTTAATGAGGTGGATGAAACTGGAGCCTATTATACAGAGTGAAGTGAGTCAGAAAGAAAAACACCAATACAGTATATTAACGCATATATATGGAATTTAGAAAGATGGTAATGATGACTTTATATGTGAGACAGCAAAAGAGACACAGATGTAAAGAACAGACTGTTGGACTCTGTGGGAGAAGGAGAAGGTGAGAATGGGATGATTTGAGAGAATAGCACTGAAAGATGTATATTATCATATGTGAAATAGATCACCAGTCCAGGTTCGATGCATGAGACAGGGTGCTCAGGGCTGGTGCACTGGGATGACCC
>NW_011476344.1:25171-26292 GCF_000754665.1 Bison bison bison | reverse complement strand
GAACACATGTACAGCCATGGCTGATTCATGTGAATGTATGGCAAAAACCACCATAATATTGTAAAGTAATTAGCCTCCAATTAAAATAAATAAATAAATTTTAAAAATGTTTGGTGTTTGAGGGCACAAAGAATTTTTTGACACTAATTTCTGGCAAAATTATGATTAGGAACAAATAATTTATTTAACTATCATAAGATGAAATGTGATGTTTCTGATATTTGAACTGAAATTAAATTACAGAATTTAATCGGACTGAGTTGAGGAACACTTTTGAGCTTTAATATGTCTATATCTCTAAATATATAGTAAAGTTCTCCCTCCTGTACAATCATGATCTGACCACTAAGCAAACCAAGCAGACTTCATTAACTACATGTAACAGGTGATAGAGATTTCACAGAACTAGTAAAAAAAAAGAAAAAAGTCTAATAAATAGCGGAAACATGAGCAACAAAAACCATAACCACAACAAAACTTGAAAAGTGGGGGAAATTTGATGTTCAGAGTTTTCACTTTATATTATTTAAAACATTCCATTTCAAATAAAAAAGAGAGACACATGCAAGAAATACAAAGAAATCATATGGCCCATATACAGGAAAAAACAGCAGTGTGGGACTTTGTGGTAAGTCCAATGTGGGACTTACCAGGTAAATAATTTAAATGAGCTTTTATAAACAAACTCAAACAATTAAAAAAACTCATCTAAAGAATTAAAGAAAATTATGGGAATCATGTCTCACCAAATAGAAAACATCAAGAAAGATATGTGAATCATAAAAAATGTCAGATGGAAACTATGTTGAAAAGTACAGTAACTGAAATAAAAATTCAGTTTTTATTACTGGAAATAGAACTGCCTTATGATCCAGCAATCCCACTGCTGGGCATACACACCGAGGAAACCAGAATGGAAAGAGACACGTGTACCCCAGTGTTCATCACAGCACTGTTTATAATAGCCAGGACATGGAAGCAACCTAGATGTCCATCAGCAGATGAATGTATAAGAAAGCTATGGTACATATACACAATGGAGTATTACTCAGCCATTAAAAAGAAAACATTTGAATCAGTTCTAATGAGGTGGATGAAACTGGAGCCTATTATACAGGTGA
>NW_011476344.1:24581-25040 GCF_000754665.1 Bison bison bison | reverse complement strand
TGAAAACTTTTTTTTTTTTTTCCTACATTCTTTCTTTTAGTCACATAAAGTGTTTTTTTTTTAGTTCAGTTCAGCTCAGTCGCTCAGTCGTGTCTGACTCATTGTGACCCATCAACCGTAGCATGCCAGGCCTCCCTGTGAATCACTAACTCCCAGAGTCCACCCAAACCCATGTCCATTAAGTCGGTGATGCCATCCAACCATCTTCTGTTGTCCCCTTCTCCTCCTGCCCCCAATCCATCCAGCATCAGGGTCTTTTCAAATGAGTCAGCACTTGCATCAGGTGGCCAAAGTACTGGAGCTTCAGCTTCAACATCAGTCCTTCCAGTGAACACCCAGGACTGATCTTCTTTAGGATGGACTGGTTGGATCTCCTTGCAGTCTAAGGGACTCTCAAGAGTCTTCTCCAACACCACAGTTCAAAAGCATTAATTCTTCTGTGCTCAGCTTTCTTTATAG
>NW_011476344.1:23933-24481 GCF_000754665.1 Bison bison bison | reverse complement strand
CACTGGGACGACCCAGAGGGATGGTATGGGGAGGGAGGAGGGAGGAGGGTTCAGGATGGGGAACACATGTATACCTGTGGCAGATTCATTTTGATATTTGGCAAAACTAATACAATTATGTAAAGTTTAAAAATAAAATCAAATTAAAAAAAAATTCAATACAGGGGTTCAACCCTGTATTTGAATTGGCAGAAGCAAGATTCAGCAAACTTGAGAATAGGTTAATTGGAGATTATCCAATCTGAAGAATAGAAGCCAAAGAAATGAGTAAAAATGATCAGCTAAAGAAAGCTGTAGGACACCATCAAGCATACCAACATATAATGAGAATCCAAGAAGTAGAAAAGAGATAAAAAGATGGTGAAAGAATCTTTGAAGAAATAATGGGTAAATACATGAGAGAGTTAATTCTTAGGTAGGTTGATAAAGAGTCCAGGACCCTCAAGGAGGAAGGGGTCTAGGGACCTGGAGGAGGAGAGTGGGGTATGGGGCTCTCAAGGAGGAGAGAAGTGAAAACTTTTTTTTTTTTTTTTTAATTTTTTTTTTTT
>NW_011476344.1:18039-23766 GCF_000754665.1 Bison bison bison | reverse complement strand
TCTTTAGGATGGACTGGTTGGATCTCCTTGCAGTCTAAGGGACTCTCAAGAGTCTTCTCCAACACCACAGTTCAAAAGCATTAATTCTTCTGTGCTCAGCTTTCTTTATAGTTCAACTCTCACATCTATACATGACCACTAGAAATACCATAGCCTTGACTAGATGGACCTTTGTTGACAAAGTAATGTCTCTGCTTTTTAATATGCTGTCTAGGTTGGTCATAGCTTTTCTTCCAAGGAGCAAGCATCTTTTAATTTCATGGTTGCAGTCACCATCTGCAGTGATTTTGGAGCCCAGAAAAGTAACGTCAGCCACTGTTTCCACTGTTCCCCCAATTATTTGCCATGATATGCAGATGACACCACCATTATGGCAGAAAATGAAGAGGAACTAAAAAGCCTCTGTATGAGAGTGAAAAAGGAGAGTGAAAAAGTTGGCTTAAAACTCAACATTCAGAAAACTAAAATCATGTCATCTGGACCCATCATTTCATGGGAAATAGATGGGGAGACAGTGGAAACAGTGTCAGACTTTATTTTTTTGGCCTCCAAAATCACTGCAGATGGTGATTGCAGCCATGAAATTAAGACTCTTACTCCTTGGAAGGAAAGTTATGACCACCCTAGATAGCATATTAAAAAGCAGAGATATTACTTTACCAACAAAGGTCCATCTAGTCAAGGTTATGTTTTTTTCTGTGGTCATGTATGGATGTGAGAGTTGGACTGTGAAGAAGGCTGAGCACCAAAGAATTGATGCTTTTGAACTGTGGTGTTGGAGAAGACTCTTGAGAGTCCCTTGGACTGCAAGGAGATCCAACAAGTCCATCCTAAAGGAGATCAGTCCTGGGTGTTCATTGGAAGGACTGATGCTGAGACTGAAACTCCAATACTTTGGCCACCTCATGGGAAGAGTTGACTCATTGGAAAAGATCCTGATGCTGGGATGGATTGGGGCAGGAGGGAAAGGGGATGACAGAGGATGAGATGGGTGGATGGCATCACCAACTCGATGCACATGAGTTTGGGTGAACTTCGTGAGTTGATGATAGACAGGGAGGCCTGTCATGCTGCGATTCATGGGGTCACAAAGAGTTGACATGACTGAGCGACAGAACTGAACTGAATTTATGGGACAGGATGCCATGATTTTAGTTTTCTGAATGTTGAGCCTTAAACCAACTTCTTTACTCTGCTCTTTCACCATCATCAAGAGGCTCTTTAGTTCCTCTTCACTTTCTGCCATAAGAGTGGTGTCATCTGCCTATCTGAGGTTATTGATATTTCTCCTGGCAATCTTGATTCCAACTTGTGCTTCCTCCAGCTCAGCGTTTCTCATGATGTACTCTGCATATACATTAAATAAGCAGGGTGACTATATACAGCCTTGATGTACTCGTTTCCCGATTTGGAACCAGTCTGTTCTTCCATGTCCATTTCTAACTGTTTCTTCCTGACCTGCATACAGGTTTCTCAAGAGGCAGGTCAGGTGGTCTGGTATTCCCATCTCTTTCAGAATTTTCCACAGTTTATTGTGATCCACACAGTCAAAGGCTTTGGCATAGTCAATAAAGCAGAAATAGATGTTTTTCTGGAACTCTCTTGCTTTTTCAGTGATCCTGTAGATGTTGGCAATTTGATCTCTGTTTCCTCTGCCTTTTCTAAAACCAGCTTGAACATCTGGAAGTTCACGGTTCACGTATTGCTGAAGCCTGGCTTGGAGGATTTTAAGCATCACTTTACTAGCGTGTGCTGCTGCTGCTAAGTCACTTCAGTCGTGTCTGACTCTGTGCGACCCCATAGACGGCAGCCCATCAGGCTCCCCCGACCCTGGGATTCTCCAGGCAAGAACACTGGAGTGGGTTGCCATTTCCTTCTTCAACGTATGAAAGTGAAGAGTGAAAGTGAAGTCACTCAGTCGTGTCCGCCTCTTAGCGACCCCATGGACTGCAGCCTACCAGGCTCCTCCGTCCATGGGATTTTCCAGGGAAGAGTACTGGAGTGGGGTGCCATTGCCTTCTCCGTTACTAGCGTGTGAGATGATAGCAATTGTGTGATAGTTAGAGCATTCTTTGGCATTGTCTTTCTTTGGGATTGGAATGAAAACTGACCTTTTCCAGTCCTGTGGCCACTGCTGAGTTTTCCAAGTTTGCTGGCATATTGAGTGCAGCACTTTCACAGCATCATCTTCCAGGATTTGAAATAGCTCACCTGGAATTCCATCACCTCCACTACTTTGTTCATAGTGATGCTTCCTAAGGCCCACTTGACTTCACATTCCAGGATGTCTGGCTCTAGGTGAGTGATCACACCATTCTGATTATGTGGGTCGTGAAGATCTTTTTTCTTCACGAATACACAGTTCTTCTGTATATTCTTGCCACCTCTTCTTAATATCTTATGCTTCTGTTAGGTCCCTACCATTTCTGTCCTTTATTGAACCCATCTTTGCATGAAATGTTCCCTTGGTATCTCTAATTTTCTTGCAGAGATCTCTAGTCTTTCCCATTCTGTTGTTTTCCTCTATTTCTTTGCATTGATCACTGAGGAAGGCTTTCTTATCTCTCCTTGCTATTCTTTGAAACTCTGCATTCAAATGGGTATATCTTTCCTTTTCTCCTTTGCTTTTCACTTCTCTGCTTTTCATAGCTATTTGTAAGGCCTTCTCAGTCAACCATTTTGCTATTTTGTATTTCTTTTTCTTAGGGGCGGTCTTGATTCCTGTCTCCTCTACGATGCCAAAAACCTCTGTCCATAGTTCGTAAGTCACACTGTCTATCAGATCTAGTCCCTTAAATCTATTTCTCACTTCCACTGTATAGTCATAAGGGATTTGATTTAGGTCGTACCTGAGTGGTCTAGTGGTTTTCTTCACTTTCTTCAATTTCAGTCTGAATTTGGCAATAAGGAGTTCATGATCCAAGCCACAGTCAGCTCCCAGTCTTGTTTTTGCTGACTGTTGAGCTTCTCCATCTTTGGTTGCAAAGAATATAATCAGTCTGATTTTGGTGTTGATCATCTGGTGATGTCCATGTGTAGTCTTCTCTTGTATTGTTGGAAGAGGGTGTTTGCTTTGACCAGTGCATTGTCTTGGCAGAACTCTGTTAGCCTTTACCCTGCTTCATTCTGTACTCCAAGGCCAAATTTGCCTATTACTCCAGGTGTTTCTTGACTTTCTACTTTAGCATTCCAGTCCCCTATAATGAAAAGGACATCTTTTTTGGGTGTTAGTTATAGAAGGTCTTGTAGGTCTTCATAGAACTGTTAACCTTCAGCTTTAGCATTACTGGTCAGGGCATAGACTTGGATTACTGTGATATTGAATGGTTTGCCTTGGAAATGAACAGAGATCATTTTGCTCTTTTTGAGATTTCATCCAAGTACTGTATTTTGGACTCTTTTGTTGACTATGATGGCTACTCCATTTCTTCTAAGGGATTCCTGCCCACAGTAGTATATATAATGGTCATCTGAGTTAAATTCACCCATTCTAGTCCATCTTAATTCGCTGATTCCTAGAATGTCGATGTTCACTCTTGCCATCTCCTATTTAACCACTTTCAATTTGCCTTGATTCATGGACCTATCATTCCATGTTCCTATGCAATATTGCTCTTTACAGCATCAAACCTTGCTTCTATTACCAATCCCATCCACAAATGGGTGTTGTTTTTGCTTTGGCTCCATCCCTTCATTCTTTCTGGAGTTATTTCTCCACTGATCTCCAGTAGCATATTGGGCACCTACCGACCTGGGGAGTTAATCTTTCAGTGTCTTATCTTTTTGCCTTTTCATACTTTTCATGTGGTTCTCAAGGCAAGAATACTGAAATGGTTTACCATTCCCTTCTCCAGTGGACCACATTCTGTCAGACTTCTCCCCCATGACCTGTCCATCTTGGGTGGCCCCACACAGCATGGCTTAGTTTCATTGAGTTAGACAAGGCTGTGGTCCATGTGATAAGAGGAAGGCTGTATATTGTCACCCCGCTTATTTGACTTCTATGCAGAGTGAGAAACACTGGGCTGGAAGAAGCACAAGCTGGAATCAAGATTGCCGGGAGAAATATCAATAACCTCAGATATGCAGATGATACCACCCTTATGGCAGAAAGTGAAGAGCCTCTTGATGAAAGTGAAAGAGGAGAGTGAAAAAGTTGGCTTAAAGCTCAACATTCAGAAAATGAAGATCATGGCATCTGGTCCCATCACTTTATCGGAAATAGATGGGGAAACAGTGTCAGACTTTATTTTTGGGGGCTCCAAAATCACTGCAGATGCTGACTGCAGCCATGAAATTAAAAGATGCTTATTCCTTGGAAGGAAAGTTATGACCAACCTAGATAGCATATTGAAAAGCAGAGACATTACTTTGCCAACAAAGGTCCGTCTAGTCAAGGCTATGGTTTTTCCTGTGGTCATGTATGAATGTAAGAGCTGGACTGTGAAGAAGGCTGAGCACCGAAGAATTGATGCTTTTGAACTGTGGTGTTGGAGAAGACTCTTGAGAGTCCCTTGGACTGCAAGGAGATCCAACCAGTCCTTTCTGAAGGAGATCAGCCCTGGGATTTCTTTGGAGGGAATGATGCTGAAGCTGAAATTCCAGTACTTTGGCTACCTCACGTGAAGTGTTGACTCATTGGAAAAGATTCTGATGCTGGGAGGGATTGGGGGCAGGAGGCGAAGGGGACGACAGAGGATGAGATGCCTGGATGGTATCACTGACTTGATGGACGTGAGTCTGAGTGAACTCCGGGAGTTGTTGACGGACAGGAAGGCCTGGCGTGCTGTGATTCATGGGGTCACAAAGAGTCAGACACAACTGAGCAACTGAACTGAACTCATGTGATCAGATTGGCTAGTTGTCTGTGAATGTGGCTTTTACTTTAAGCCCTGAGCTAATGGCTCAAGGGTATGTTTTTCTCTAAGTTCTGTACAAATGATTATATAACAACAATGTATCTTGCTTGAGGACATGTTTCTCCCTAACAGGGACCTTCTAACTAATCCTGTTTTCTTATGTGGGAGTGGGTCTGCTAAGACCTTCCTACTGTTAGTTTTTTTTTTTCTTTTTTTCTACTGTTCATTCTAATCTTGTTATTTTAAGATGTATGTTGTTGGAATGGGTCAGGTAAAGGTATATAAGGCCTTGATAAGACTATCTATTTGGGGCTCTCTTCATCTCCCTCCTGATGTCTATGTCAGAAGTTTTCTGTGTCCTTTCTTACTGTAATAAAACCTTTGCCACACAAAAGCTTTGAGTAATCAAGCCTGGTCCCTGATCCTGAAGTTAAATTTTCTTCTTCAGAGATCACGAATCTGTCCACTGTAAACTATCATATACACGAATTTGATGACATTAATCAACACATCCAAGAAGCTTAATAAATAACAATATCTCCTCTCATACCTGTTAGCATTTAATTTTTATATTTAATTTCTATGTGTTCCTGCTCAAGTACTTTTAAAAGTCAAACTACATCTGTATTAATAAAAAATATTGGCTTGTAATTTTCTTTTTTTTGTAGTGTTTTTATATGGTTTTGGTGTCAGGGTAATGATGGCCTCATAGGATGAATTTGGGAATGTTAGCTCCTCTTCAATTTTTTTTTTTTTGGAATAGTTTGAAAGGATAGATATTAGTTCTTCTTTTTAAGTTTTGTAGAATTCCCCAGTGAATCCCTCTGGTCTTGGATTGTTGCTTCCTGGGAGGTTTTTTTTTTTTTTG
>NW_011476344.1:7894-17939 GCF_000754665.1 Bison bison bison | reverse complement strand
AACAAATTCATTTTGACTCATGATCAGTCTGTTCAAATTGTCTGTTTTTTTTTTCACTCAGTCTTGTCAGGCTGTGTTTCTAGAAATTTGTCCATTTCCCCCAGGTTTTATATAATTTTTAGCATATAACTGTACATAGCATTATCTTATGATTTTTTGTTTCTCTGTGGCATTTGTTGTTATATCTTCTCCTTTATTTCTTATCTTGTTCAGGGCCTCTCTTTTTTCTTCTTGGTGAGCCTGGATAAAGATTTATAAATTATGCTTTTAAAAAAAAAATTCCATTTTTCATTGATATTTTCTATTTTACAATCTATTTTATTTATTTCCTCTCTGATCTTTATTATTCCCTTCATTCTGCTGACTTTGGGCTTTATGTTCTTTTTTTTCTAATTCTTTTAGGTGGTAGCTTAGATTGTTTACTTGATATTTTTCTTGTTTCTTGAGGAAGGCCTATATTGCTATAAACTTCCCTTTTAGAACTGCTTTTGATATAGCCCATTAATTTTGGAAAGTTGTATTTCCATTTTCACTTGTCTTGAGGTATTTTCTGATTTCCTCTTTGATTTCAACATTATCCCATTCAATTTTTAGTAGCATTTTGCTTAGGCTACATGTGTTTGTTCTTTTCTGATTTTTCTCCTTGTAGTTAATTTCTAGTTTCATACTGCTGTGGTCAGAAGAAAAAGCTTGATAAAATTCCTATCTTCCTATATTTGTTGAAGATTATTTTGTAACCTAGTATGTGATCTATTCTAGAGAATATTCCATGTGCATTTGAAAAGAATGTGCATTTTGCTGTTTTGGGATGTATTGTTCTGCAGACATTAATTAAGTCCAACTGGCCTGTTGCGTCATTTAAGACCCCTTATTGATTTCTATCTGGAATATCTGTCTATTGATGTCAGTGGGGTGTTAAAGTCCCCTATACTATTATTGTACTATTGTCCATTTCTTCTTTTATGTCTGTTAGTATTTGATTTATATATTTAGGCACTATTGTACTGGGTATGTATATGTAGCAAGTGTAATATCCTCTTATATTGATCCCTTTATCATTATACTTTTCTTTTTAACATTTTTTTTAAACTTAACTTTTAAAAGTTGAAGTGTAGGTGACTTACAATGTTGTGCCAATCTCTGCTGTACAGCAAAGTGACTCAGTTATACACAAACAGGATTTTTAAATATTCTTTTCCATTATGGTTTATCCATTATGGTTTATATTGAAGATAGTTCCCTGTGTTACACAGTAAGACCTTATTTTTTATCCATTCTATATATAATAGTTTATACTTGTTAATTCCAAGTTCTTCCCTCCCTCACCTCTTTCCTCCTTGACAAATACAAATGTATTCTCTATGTCTGTCAGTCGTTCTGTTTTGTTAAGTTCATTTTTGCCATATTTTAGATTCCACATATAAGTGATATCATATAGTATTTGTCTTTCTCTTTCTGAATTCTTCACTTAGTATGATAATTTCTAGCTCTATCCATGTTGTTGCAAGTGGTATATAAAGCCCTGCTTTGCTTTTTGTTATAGCCTTCCTTTTAAAGTTTATTTTGTCTGATACAAGTATTGTTACTCTTGCCTTCTCTTCTTTTTGATTTGCATGAAATTTTTTCTTAATCCTTCCCTTTCATTCTGTGTGTGTCTTGGCCCTGAACTGAGTCTCTTATAAGCAGCATATTGAGGGGTCTTGTTTTGTTCCAATCAGCCACTCAACGTCTTTAATCAGAGTATCAAACCAAATGCAACAATGTGTAAAAAGGATCATGCACCATGGTCAAGTTGGGTTTATTCACAAGGGTTACAGAGATGGTTCAACATATGCAAATCAATCAATGTGATAAAACATATTAACAAAAGGAAGGATAAAAATCACATGATCGTCTCAAAAGACACATAAAAACATTGACAAAATTCAGCATCCATTCATGATAAAAACTCTCATCAAAGTGGCTATATATCTCCACATAATAAAGGCCATTTATGACAAACCCACAGCTAACATAATATCCAGTGATGAAAAGCTGAGCCTTCTTGCTAAATTCAGAAAAAGAGAAGAAAGCCCATTTTCATCACTTCTGTTTAATAATATTGGAAGTCCTAGCTACAGCAAAAAGACAAGACAGAGAAATAAAACAATATTGTAAAGTAATTAGCCTCCAATTAAAAATAAATAAATAATTAAAAAAAGAAAAGAAATAAAACGTCCAAACTGGAAAGGAAGATATAAAAATGTAACTATTTGTAGATGACATGGTACTCCATAAAGAACCCTAAAGACTCTACCCAAAAACTTACAACTGATAAATGATTTCAGTAAGGTTGCAGGATATAATACACAGAAATCTATTGAATTTCTATATACTAAAAATGAACTATCAGGAAGAGAAAGTACAAAACTATCCCACTTAAAATTGCATCAACATTTCCCCGAAACACTAGGAATATATTTAATCAAGGAGACAAAAGGCCTATACTCTGAATACTGTAAAACATTAGTGAAGGAAACTGAAGATAACACAAATAAATGGAAAGATATCCCATGCTGTTGGATTGGAAGAATTGATATTGTTAAAATGGCCATACTATCCAAAGCCATCTACAGATTTAATGCAGCTCCTATCAAAATACTCATGACATTTTTCATAGAAGTAAAACAAATAATTATAAAATTCATATGGTGCCACAAAAGACCTTGAATTGCCAAAGCAATCTTGAGAGAAAAGAACAAACCTTGAGGTATAACCCTCCCAGACTTCAGTCTATACCATAAAGCTACAGTAATCAAAATGGCATATTATTGGCAGCATAAAAATAGACACATAGATCAACAGAACAGACTAGAAAGCCCCAAAATAAACCTGCACACCAACTGTCAATTAACCTATGACAAAGGAAGCAAGAATATACAATGGATTGGCTGTTTAACAAGTGGTGCTGGGAAAACTGGACAGCCACCTATAAAAGCGGGAGATTAGAACATTCTCTCATATAATATGCAAAAATAAACTAAAAATAGTTAAAATCTAAAAGTAAGAATGGAAACCATAAAACTCAAGGAAGAGAAATAGGCAGAATGCTGATGTAAATTGTAGCAGTATTTTCCTGGATCAATCTTTTAAGGCAGAAGAAATAAAAGCAAAAATAAATAAATGGGGAGTGGGGGGCAGGGAATGGTACTCTGAGGACAGGAAAGAAATATTGCTAACCTGGGTCACTCCAAAGGCCAGTACAATGCCAGAATAGTTTTTCATATTCTTTTTTTTCTATGCATTTTTTTGTTGTTGGTTTAGTCATTAAGTCACGTCTGACTCTTGTGACACCATGGACTGTAGTCTGCTAGACTTCTTTGTCCATGGGATTCTCTAGGCAAGAATACTGGGGTGGGTTCCCATCTCCTTCTCCAGGGGATCTTCCTGACCCAGGAATCAAACCCCGGTCTCCTGCATTGCACCAGATTCTTTACTGACTGAGCTATGAGGGAAGCCCCTTTTCTATGCATAATTTCTTCAAAAAAGCATGTACAAATCATTCAAAAGAGATTGCCCTATCTTGGATATAAACATTTTTTTTTTGGCAAAGCAGTGATTATTATATTTGGGTTATAACATGTCTTATTAAAGGTATAACCCTCCCAGACTTCAGTATATACTACCAAGCTACAGTAATCAAAGCAGCATATTATTGGCAGAAGAATAGATACATAGATTAATGGAACAAAATAGAAGGCCTAGAAATAAACCCACACACCTTGGTCAATTAACCCATGACAAAGGAGGCAAGAATATACAGTGGATAAAAAAACTGGTTGTTCAACAAGTGGTGCTGGTAAAACTGGACAGCCACCTATAAAAGAGTGATTCAGTTTGATTGATTTTCACTAAAGTGGCTTTTGAAAAGAAAAGGGGTGTGTATGTGTGTGGTCTCACTCTGTGTTATCACAGAATTTTATTGTTGTTGTTATTATTTAGACACTAAGTCATGTCCAACTCTTGTGACTCCATGGACTGTAGCTATGCTTCTTTGTCCATGTGATTTTCCAGGCAAAAATTGAGTGGGTTGCCATTTCCTTATCCAGGGGATCTTCTGAACTCAGAGACTGAACCTGTGTCTCCTGCATTGGCAGGTGAATTCTTTACTACTGAGCCACTTGGGAAGCCCATTAAAGAGTTTAGAAATTCCTAAATTTGAGGGTTCTTAACCCTCTCTGTATATTACAGTATCCCAGGGGACTTTTCAAAATACTTGTGCCTTGGTCCTAATACCCCTATTTCAGAGTCAATTAGTTGAGAACCACTGCTTGGTTGGAGGTAGATGTCAATAGAAAGTGTTACATGTGGTTGTGATTATTGTGAGCCTTTTCAGAGATCAATGATTTTCCAACTTTAATTTGCATAGTCCCAGTTTTAGGACGGAGAAGGCGATGGCACCCCATTCCAGTACTCTTGCCTGGAAAATCCCATGGATGGAGGGGCCTGGTAGGCTGCAGTCCATGGGGTCGCGAAGCGTCGGACATGACTGAACGACTTCACTTTCACTTTTCACTTTCATGCATTGGAGAAGGAAATGGCAGCCCACTCCAGTGTTCTTGCCTGGAGAATCCCAGGGATGGGAGAGCCTGGTGGGCTGCCATTTATGAGAGAGTCAGACACAACTGAAGCAACTTAGCAGTAGCAGTAGCAGCAGTTTTAGGAACCTCCTACAACTTTCTTGAAAGCATCTTTCATTTCTTTATTCCGGAGGCTATAGATCATGGGGTTGAAAAAGGGGGTCAAAACTGAGTAGAACAAAGTTGTGAACTTCTGCATGCCCTCTGCTTGTCCTGACCCTGGACTCACATATGTCATCATGACAGAACCATAGAATAGAAACACAACAACCAGATGTGAGGAGCAGGTGGAGAAGGCCTTCTTCCGGCCAGCCACCGAGGGCACCTGCATTACAACCCTCAGCACCAGGGTGTAGGATCCAGCAATGTAGAAAAAGGTGGCAAAGATAAGGAGGGAGCTCATGGTACCACATATGAGAACAGTCCCTGGGACTGGGGCACATGCTGAAGCCAGGGCCAACAGAGGACCCAGGTCACACAGAAAGTCATCAATCACATTTGGGCCACAAAACGGTAGCTGAGTAACGAGTACCACTGGGATCAGAAACCAGAGGAAACCGTACACCCAGCAAAAGATGACCAGGCTGCTACAGAACTTAGTAGTCATGACGGTGGGGTAGTGCAGAGGGCAGCAGATTGCCAGGAAACGGTCATAGGCCATGATGGAGAGAAATAAGCATTCCGTTGTGCCCAGTGAGAAGAAGAAGTACAACTGGAGGAGACACCGAGCAAAAGATATGGTTTTGGTTTGGGAGAAGAAGTTAGCCAGCATATTGGGCACATCAGAGTTGACATAGCAGATCTCCAGGAAGGAGAAGTTGGCCAGCAGAATGTACATTGGGGTGTGGAGCCGGCGGTCCCAGTGCACTGCACACATGATGGCCATATTTCCAAGGAGGGTCAGGATGTAAGTTATAAAGAATATGGAAAAGAGGAAGATCTCTATTTCCCAGCGGCAAGGGAAGCCCAAGAGGATGAACTCACTCACAACGTGGGAAATATTACTGACCTTTGACATCATCATTCTGTCCATTCTGTGAGGATTGGAGCAGAAATTACATTTACAGAGAGAATTATGTCTCCTGATTCCTCCTCAGGAGATGAGTACATTTTCCTGAGGGTAAGGGAGGGGACTAGACCAATAGTTTCTATTTTTGGTTGGACAGTCCAACAATACAGTTGTTGAGTGTACTCTTCTACATATATGACTATTTGCTTTTAAACTATCAACAAACCACTGTCAATAAATATAGTACATATTGGTAAAGATTTTGAAAAAAAAGTTTTCTTAGAATTAAAATAAAAATAGAATTCCAGATATTTTCTTTCTGCATCTCTCATTGGGTTGCTTGATGCACTGAACTTTAGAGAACATTGGTCTAGACAGTACAGATGGGTGTCTGCATGCGTGCTAAGTCGCTTCAGTCGTGTCTGACTCCTTGCGACCCCACGGACTGCAGCCCACCAGGCTCCCCCATCCATGGGATTCTCCAGGCAAGAACATTGGAGTGGGTCGCCATTTTCTTCTCCAGATGGGTGTCTGGCTAAGGCTAAATTAATGTATAAACTTTGACATGGGCAATTTAATTGTAAAAAACTAGAATTGACAGATTTACTGAATAAAAGGGTAATATCAACTAAGTGCCTTAAAGGAGAGAATGTGAGGCTTTACCCCTCATACGTGTGGCTGACACAGAGCACAGTGGTCTTATAATCTCTTTTGCTCTAGGAACTCATGCAGGCTTAAATTCTTTGGCTTTTTTGGGCAGTAACTTTATACTTTTGACTTTTATTGAATTTTCATTCAATAAAGTGCCTAGAGTTTTATTCATAGAACTTAAAACAAGCGTGGCCCCATTTAGTGCTTGTGTCATTGAGTTTTTGAAGTGAGGGAGGTTAATTACTGAATTTTACCAAGTGTTTCATTGAATGAGATCCTAAGACTTTCAAATATTAACTTCCATTTGTATTTTTATTCCCTGTGAATTTGATAAAATTTCTCATGATTTTTCACCTATGTGTTTGGTTAGAATATGTAGAACATTAAAAATCGCCTTTTTAGAGAACTTTAAACTTTTTCTAGGTTAACACATATTATTCTCAACAATTGGGGATAGATGGCTAAGCTATAAACAGATAAACAGCACAAAAATGGTGAAAATGACTTTATATCTGAAAAACTTTCTGGCATACATTAATAAACAAAGGGCTTATTGAAAATTTTAAAAGTAGCTTTTAAAACTGATGCCCTTGTTCAATTTCAGTTTTTAAAACATTTTCTTTCTTTCTTTAGCATTCTTCAGAGACACCAATAGTGATTTTGAAATCACATCTGTAAATTCTTTCTGTACCCAGGGATATAATTTGCTTAGGTCTGAAAATATAAGTTTATTTAAAATTATTAAGTGCTATTTTACTTTATTTTCTTGTCAATTCTCTTTTATACATTTTTCTTCTTTCTTTTGAAAGGAGATCAATCCTTAGAGCTGTCCATATGCTAATTTAGATTGATTGTCCTTGCTGTTTTCTCTCCAGAGGGCAGAAGATAGCCTAGTCTTTTTCTTTCATCTCATAAACTTGCAAGCAAGGAGACCACGATGCTATCAGCTGGTATGGAAAGATGTTCTCGTTTAGGTTTTAGCCCAGTGAAAAGCTCACTAAATTTCTCAGAGAAAAACATTCCTTGTTTTTAATCACTTTATTTCACTTGTTTCTCTGTCTCTCTCTCTCTGTTTCTTTCTTTCTCTTCATTTCTTTTTTTCTTAGAATTACTTCTAAGATGACTTGAAATTTTTGTTGCTGGAAAATTTAAGAACTGTCTACAATACTGTCTTATATAGTTTCAGTATGTGGATAATAAAGGAAAATATTTCTTAACATATTTTTATTAAAACATTTTAAAATAATAGTATTAACTTTTTGATTGCTATCCATCATGAACCTTAGTTCATTTTCTATCACCTGCCACTTTGTTACCATAAACTGAATATTTATATGCTAGTTACAATCTTTTCAGGCTTAGCTCCTAAATTTAGCTTTATAAGCTCATCACTAAACTAAAGAATTTAAAGAATTCAATAAAAGTTTGCTTAGTGTCTACTGCATTCTTGAATACTAAGCAAGGGGTGTTTTGGAACATATATTTATATTCCTTCATGATGAAATATTATTTTCAGTAAAATTAAGAGGCACTTTAAGTCAATATAAGTTTCAGTGTAAATTGTGGTAGTTAAATCTATAACTCCACATTTCCAGATAAAGGTCACTAATTTAAATATGAATACATAGTTTTGATTTTTCAAATTAACAAAAATGAATAATCATGATACCAGAGTTGATAAAGGTGCAATGAAATGACACTTAGAAAAACTGTTGGAGGGTATATTAACTTGTACCTTTTTTTTTTCTGGCTGGCAATTTAGAAATACTCAGAGCTTTTAAAGCATTTATACCCATTAAATAAGAATTAGAGGTGTAGAAAAAATTCATACAGTGCATAAGAATTTTTAGGAATCATGTTAAAATACAGATTCTGACTCAGAAGGAGTGGATGAGGTTTGAGATTCTAAATTTCTAATAAGCAATAAGATAATGTTAATTCTTTGAGTAGTAAAAGTTTATGAAGTCCTCCATACTTTAGAGAGTTCTTTGTGTAGCAAGAGTTTATGTAGTTTCTTTATATATACTTCTTTAGAAAAAGTAAATAATATTGAGGAATATAAAAATTCCTGGAAAAAATGAAATTAATAGTGGTAAGTTTTTCAAGATCAGTGATAGGCTGCATACTTTTCTTCTTTATACATGTGTATGTTTCTTAAAATTTCTATAAATAACATATATTACTTTTATAAACTGAAAAGATAAACATTAAAAAATATTATTCTTGAAGGCACGTTTCTGGATCTTCCATTTTCCCTAACCAAAATTTGTAACCTTTGCTTTTTCTGGAATGTTACAAGTTGCTAGGAAGCCCGTTATTTATGTCATATGTGACTTACCATGCAGGATATCATTTCTCACTCACTTGCTACTTGGATTTAAAGTCAATGAAGTAAGTCTCTGTGCCAGGGTTGAGGAGAATGGGAAGATTCCCAGCGGGGCATCCTAAAGGCTGTATTTTACTTATAAGTGGCCAATGCCATTTCATAAACCTAGGACACGGATTAGAAGTTAAGTTTAAAAAAATCAAATGCAACATCATGAGAAATGATAGCCTTTAGCTTCTGGAGAGAATTCGTGTTATTAGTCTTTTCCCATTGGAAGGAAGCATACCTTATTCTCAATCAATTACCTTGAGAAAGAAAAAAAACAGGAAAATGATACCATTTTCCATTTTGGGTTTTAATTTTTTCAGTAAATTTTAAGGAGAATATTGTAATTTAGAATAAAAGTCAAAAAAATCATGATGATATTAGACAGGATTAAATAAAGGCAATACACTTATTTTTCTTTTCTTTTGCCTTTACAGTTGATAAAATTTGAATGTAATGATTTCTCTTTCAACTAGACAGGTAGAAAGATACTTTCTCAAACTCACATTTCCACCGTCAAAATATAACACGTATTTTTCTCTGTCCCGTGTTCATGAATATGCCCTTTGTTGAAGGAGTTGATTCAGGCACTTACTGGAATAGGAAACAGTGTCTGCAGATAAGCCTTTCCTCTGCTCTTCATTTCCCTTGGATCTCAGAGTTCTCTCCCTTGTGCTTTCACTTTCAGAGCATCTGGGGAAATATTTTTCTGTTTTTGGAAGTTGAAAAAGATGTGTTTCCCCTGCTCCCCATCCAGTAGTAGTAAGAATGAAAGCTTGAATTCTCCACTTGTCCCCAGTGAAACTGTTGCTGGGCAAAAGCCAATTTCCCTAAAGGGACTCTTGCTGAGATTCCCTCAGCTGGATGGTCATTACCCCAGGGACTCATCTTTTGTTAAGGTTATTTCAAACATCTGATACTCTTTTTCTCATAATGGACCAATGATTCCACTCTATCAATTGATGCTATGCATTTGCCATATAATTTTGAGCTTCTTTCTCTGATTAAAGGGACAGTTATTTTTTTTTAACTTATTTTTAAGTTCATTGTATGGGTTCAAAAGCCTATCCATGCCTGTAGCTACCCTTGTACTTTGGCATACAAATATAGCAGTTAATATTTACTGAAAACTTGTTACATGTCAGGCAGTAAGATGAGTAAATTTATGAGTAATTTCATTTAATCCCCTCCCAATCTTATATGTTAGATATACTATTATTTTTACTTATGGGGAAGCTATTGAAGCTTACGTTAATTAAATAATTTGTAACATTTAATAAATAGGAATGATAATATCGGAATTCAGTTCTCTCTGAGAGTGAAGCCTGAGTTCTTAAATAGTAAACTATTTACCTTCCATCTTACCCGTCAAAGATGGAAAACAATTGCTATTGA
>NW_011476344.1:7191-7352 GCF_000754665.1 Bison bison bison | reverse complement strand
TGATTAGTGATTTTGAGTAACTTTTCATGTACCTTTTGGCCATTCATAAATCTTTGGGAAAATTCCTATTCAGGTTCTTTGTCCATGTTTTAATTGGATTATTTGTTTTTTCCTCTTGAGTTCATGAGTTCTTTATACATTTTGGATATTACCCCTTATGG
>NW_011476344.1:4220-6273 GCF_000754665.1 Bison bison bison | reverse complement strand
ATGCTAAGGCTGAAACTCCAATACTTTGGCCACCTTATGCGAAGAGTTGACTCATTGGAAAAGACTCTGATGCTGGGAGGGATTGGGTGCAGGAGGAGAAGGGGACAACAGAGGATGAGATGGCTGGATGGCATCACTGACTTGATGGACGAGAGTTTGAGTGGACTCCGGGAGTTGGTGATGGACAGGGAGACCTGGTGTGCTGCAATTTATGGAGTCTCAAAGAGTTGGATATGACTGAGTGACTGAACTGAACTGATCCAATTTTCTCAAGATTTTTATTGAAGAGATTGCCTTTTTTCCACTGAGCATTCTTGACTCCCTTGTCAAATATAAGTTAATTGTATATGTATGGATTTATTTCTGGACTCTCCATGCTGTTCTGTTGGTCTGTTTGTTTTTAATGCCAATATTATACTATTTTGATTACTATAGCTTTGCAATATAGTTTCAAATCAGGAAGTTTGATGCTTCCAGCTGTGTTCTTCCTTCTTAAGATGCTTTGGTGCCTTTTGTGGTTCCATACAAGTTTTAGGATTGACTTGTCTATTTCTGTGAAAAGTACCATTGGAATTTTGAGAGATTTCATTGAGTCTGCAAATTGGCTGCCCAAGTGGCTCAGTGGTAAAGAACCTACCTGCCAAAGCAGAAGAAGCAGAAGATGCAGGCTTGATCTCTGTGTCAGGAAGATCCCCTGAAGAAGGAAATGGCAGCTCATTCCAGTATTCTTGTCTGGATGATCCCATGGACAGGGGAGCCTATGGTCCATGGGATTGCAAAGAGTCAGACATGACTGAACACACATGCCTTGTTTGAATAGATTGGTTTGGTGAGTATGAACATTTTAACAATATTACTTCTTCTGATCCATGAACATGGACCCATGGAATATTTTTCCATTTACTTGTTCCTTCTTCAATTTCTTTCATCATTATCTTGTATTGACATCAGTATTTATTATGAAGCCAAAAATAATTGAACAGCTGTGGTACCATGATATTTTTTTACCCTAAAAATCAACAACCAGATGCCAGTCACCAAAAGATCAGAAAAAGGAAGAAAGAAGAAGGGATGCTGGTTATGGAATATGTGACCCCTTTCCATTGTTCATGTATTTATAATTTATCTGTTGTGATAACAGTTAAAAAACAAGCTACTTTCAAGTTTGTGATGCTCACAGGGAAATTGGTCTGACCAAACTGTATCCATTCTCATCTAAAGCAGTTGTTCTAAGAAAAACTTTACTTTGTATAAACTGAAGCTTTTTAGGATCAGAATATGCCTCAACAAATCTGAGATGTCACAGGAATATGCTTCCAGGAAGTCAGAGATTGTGCATTCAAATTGCTTTCTTTTCAAGACTCATTTAAATTTGTGTACCCTAGAGGGCAATCAGGACATCTCCCAGTGTTTCTTTTGTGTGGGTCCTCAGGAGAAAGCAAACACGTTAAGGGGAGGGGAGACAAAGGAGATGGATTTTCCTTAAATAATAATTCTGTCAGAGCCAGAAGGGATAGAGTGCTAGAAATGTATGCTTTCTTCTGCAGACAGGACCCTTGAATTCTAGTGGGGATTGGACATACCTCATCAGAGTGAGTGTGAATGAATCCCTCCTTTTATTCTGTCTTCCACACAATAGACAGATATTATTTATGTATTAAATGAATGAATAGATGTCTTGAGGTGGTCAGTTAATTGAGAATTTCAGTGCGTGGTATTTTATCTGTGCAAGGTGGCCAGATGGGGCAAGGCCCTAGGGTTTTTTCTTTGATAAAATCACCATGAAAATGAGCATTACTCTTTGAAATAATCCCAACATAGAGGGAAATTCATTATGGAAAAAATTTTCAAATGTCTCAACTTGAGGTTTTATTGTCTTCAGTTCAGTTCAGTTCAGTTGCTCAGTCGTGTCCGACTCTTTGCCACCCCATGAATCACAGCACACCAGGCCTCCCTGTCCATCACCAACTCCCAGAGTTCACTGAAACTCACGTCCATCGAGTCAGTGATGCCATCCAGCCATCTCATCCTCTGTTGTCCCCTTCTCCTCCTG
>NW_011476344.1:0-942 GCF_000754665.1 Bison bison bison | reverse complement strand
GTTGGGAAGATCCCCTGGAGGAGGGCATGGCAATTCACTCCAGTGTTCTTGCCTGGAGAATCCCAGGGATGGGGGAGCCTGGTGGGATGCCGTCTATGGGGTCTCACAGAGTCGGACACGACTGAAGCGACTTAGCAGCAGCAGCATAGCTTCTGAAAAACCTCTAGGTTCAAACTTCTCTGGCTATTAATCTCATATAAGTGAAAGTGAAAGTTTCTCAGTTGTGTCCGACTGTTTGTAACCCCATGGAATTCTCCAGGCCAGAATATTGGAGTGGATAGCCTAAACCTTCTCCAGAGGATCTTCTTGACTCAGGAATCGAATAGGGGTGTCTTGCATTACAGGCAGATTCTTTACCAACTGAGCTATCATGGAAGTCCATACCCATGTAACATAACAGTAATTCTTAAAGCAAGGTGTATTTTTCACATTGGAATCAACTGGGAATATAAGTTTTTAAAAAATGGAAACATAAATAAATTAGTGTGTTTATTTAGAGGTATGCATTATTATTGTGATCTACCAAGAGTCTATAGTAATGTAGTTAAATAGGGAGGAGAGCTTATGGACCTTGTGATGACGATCAAAATGATGGAGTAGGCAGTGAGATAATTCAAGTCCAGCTTAATGGTGTGACTACATTTCTGAAGCTTATTAGTGCTACTTGAGTTAAACAAAGGTGGCTTGTTAAGGTGTTTAATGATTCCTTTTTATCTCTCTTTTTCTTACAGGCTAAAATTGTAAGAAACTGTTCTAGAAGAACTATTTAAAGTGAAGTAATATTTAAAGTAAATTATCAATGGTGTTATTCTGTCTTATGTCAATGCTATTTTGAGAAAAATTCTTCATATTGACTAAATACTGATATTCCAGTTTATTCTCTACTTATAATGCCACTTACTTCCAATGAGAAATTGAGGCAAGAAAAACTGAATAAAGTAG
>NW_011476343.1:14145-17171 GCF_000754665.1 Bison bison bison | reverse complement strand
TACAATTTCTGTCCTTTATTGAGCCCATCTTTGCATGAAATGTTTCCTTGGTATCTCTAGTTTTCTAGAAAAGATCTCTAGTCTTTCCCATTCTATTGCTTTCCTCTATTTCTTTGCATTGATCGCTGTGGAAGGCATTCTTCTCTCTTCTTGCTCTTCTTTGGAACTCTGCATTCAAATGGGTATATCTTTCCTTTTCTCCTTTGCTTTTCACTTCTCTTCTTTTCACAGCTATTTGTAAGGCCTCCTCAGACAGCCATTTTGCTTTTTTGTATGTCTTTTTCTTGGGGATCGTCTTGATTCCTGTCTTCCGTACAATGTCCCAAACCTCCGTCCATAGTTCATCAGGCACTCTGTCTATCACATCTAATCCCTTAAATCTATTTCTCACTTCCACTATATAGTCATAAGGGATTTGATTTAGGTCATACCTGAATGGTCTAGTGGTTTTCTCCACTTCTTCAATTTCAGTCTGAATTTGGCAATAAGAAGTTCATGATCTGAGCCACAGTAAGCTCCTGGTCTTGTTTTTGCTGACTGTATAGAGCTTCTCTGTCTTTGTCTGGGAAAGTAGACAAAGACAAAATTCTGGTAAAATGTGGTGGATACACACACTAGATATAAACACTGTAATGCCTCAGTGAGTAGTGTCAGGTTAGATGTATACACAGAGCACAGGTGTTTCTTACATACACAATGCTGAGAAATAAAAATCTAAGAACTGAGAAGAGGTATGTAATAAATATCATTTTCATAAACTACAATGCATGCACATAAAACAATACATTTGGAACAATTCAAGGAAAAAGATATACCAACACACATTAACATGGTTCTTTATGTTGGGGAAAGGAAATGGGAAGGAGGGTAAAAGGCTAAAGGGGAATAAGATTAAAATGAAATAAACAAGAGATGGAATTCCAGATTCACATGTATTTTTAAAAGAAAACAGTAGATTTCAAATAAATTTTCTATTTGAGGCTGACTTTGGATTTTGTCCCTAATCTTGTATAGTGTAGTGGTGGGGGAGGGGTGGGGAAAACTACTGGTTCTGCCCTTAGGGTACTGAGGTGGAAGAATTTGAGAGGCCCTGAACCATTCAGGGTAACCATGAGCTTCATTAAGAATCAAATGGTTCCATCCTGGCCCTTCACTGTAACCTTCTCTTCAGTATGCCCTGAAGAGATATCTAGGTTAAAGGAAAATGCTGGACTTACTTTGTACCATTTTTCATTCTCAATTCCTAGTGAAATGATTCCTGAAAGAAGAGTTCCTTGCCTTGATTACCTTTGCCTCCACCCCTGTCCTGACTTCTGGGACTTTCTCACCTCAGCATAAGGAAGTCTGCTTTCCAGCTAGTTTCTCTCAGGAAGGTTTGCTGTAAGGGCTGCTACTCCATATTTACTTTCCAGGCAACAGAAAACATGTATTACAGCCAATGATAACCCACGATTATTTTACAACTTCCAAGTTTCACAATAAAAAGAAATGTTCTGAAGACTGCAGAACCCAGAATCCTAGGGGCATGGGATTAAATGTCTGAAGGTGCAAAATGAAGATAGAAGAAACAAGGACTCATCTCTTTTAAGGTCACCCTAAGGAGCTTGGTCAGAAATGGAGTGTGCACGGAATAGGAGAAAAACTTGGGGAGTTTAGCTGGTGACTCAATGGTAAAGATTCCGCCTGCCAATGCAGGAGACTCAGGTTTGATCCCTGATTTTGGAAGTTCCCACATGCTGTGGAGCAAGTAAACCTTTGTGCCACAACTGTTGAGACTGCTCTAGAGCCCAGGAGCCACAACTACTGAAGCCCATGTGTCCTAGAGCCCAGATCCACAATAAGAAAAGCCACTTCAATGAGAAGCCTGAGCACCCCAAGAAAGCCCTTGCTCAGCAATGAAGATCCAGTACAGCCAAAAATAATAAATAAATAAAAATCATGAAGCAAAATATTTTTTCAAAAATAAAAACTTGTAAAGGCCTGAAGATTTGGAGACTGTGAGAAAAACTGGGCTGATGGGACAGGTTCCTTAGGAATAATGTCTTATGCTTATAAAGAGCACACTGAAGAGGAAAACTAAAGAACAAATTGTGAGGCTCCAATGAAAGAGTGGATGTGGAAGGAGCATAAAATTTCAAACTCACTGTATCATATAAGTATTTTCATATTAACAATATGCCTAAATGCCAAATCTCACAAAATTTCCAATATACACAGCTTATTAGTTTGCCAATAGCATACGAATCTCAGAAATCCTTTATATACTCTTCACCTGGATCACTTTGCTCACCACTGCTGAATCATCTACTTCTGTGTCCCTTTTGCACATTTTATAGATGTCAACATCCGTGTTGTTCCACATTATTTATCCTAAACTCCAACAAAGTAGTGAAGGGAGATGAGCTCTTGCCAACCAGGACCAAAAAAATCCCCATCACTAGAATTACATATGATGTTAAGGTGTTGTACATAACTTCAGGAAAACTAGTGTTGGGAATGGCTTGATTGGTTTTATCTTATTTCTCAATTTATAAACTTCCCAGTGTGATATTGGAAAGTGGGTCTTAGCACCAGTTAAACTTGGGTTCAAGGCTCTAGCGTGGATTAATAAATTATTTAATCTCTCCAAGTCACAGTTTTTTGACCCTAGCCAGTGCTAGGCATTTTCATGTCTGAAGAACTGAAAGCAAATCTGTAAAATGATGATGAATTTCTTTCTTACAAGGCTGTTAAAGTGAAGAAGAAGTGAAGTGAAGTCGCTCAGTTGTGTCTGACTCTTTGTGACCCCATGGACTGCAGCCTACCAGGCTCCTCCGTCCATGGGATTCTCCAGGCAAGAATACTGGAGTGGGTTGCCATTTCCTTCTCCAGGGGAATCTTCCCGACCCAGGGATCGAACCCAGGTCTCCCGCACTGCAGACAGACACTTTAACCTCTGAGCTACCAGGGAAGCCTACAAGGCTGTTGAGAGATAAGCAATATGTAGTAAGCTATTAGCATGATATAAGCTTTACTTATGTATATTA
>NW_011476343.1:12435-12541 GCF_000754665.1 Bison bison bison | reverse complement strand
TCAAATGCATTCTTTTAAATGGCTGGGTAATATCCCATTGTGTATATGTACCACAGCTTTTTTATCCATTCGTCTGCTGATGGACATCTGGGTTGCTTCCGTGTCC
>NW_011476343.1:3882-12157 GCF_000754665.1 Bison bison bison | reverse complement strand
ACCAAATCAAAGGTTTACCTACTTCTCACCACTCAAAGCCCATCTTATTATCTTCCCCAACCACCACAGCTGAGTTTTGAGAATTTTTTTTTACTAAAATATATATAACATTTTTTTCCTGAGAAACATAAATAGCCACCAATCAGAACAGTCTCAATCTTTGGTATTGTATCTGTGAATTGCTAAATTCCCATCTTAAAGAGAAAAAATGTGCTTCTTAGTCTAAGAGCCATATCTTTAGTAAGCATAAAATTTCAATTGACTTAAATTGCTCCAAATCTAGAAGCCATTAAATGATAAGTGCTTGCAGTCTACCTCCCAATCTACACTTCCCCCCACCCTCCCCTCACACAAACTCCCACTCCCTGGCTGTGGTCAGGCCATCAAAAGCATCATCTCAGCTGTCCTTTTTGATGTAGAATCTATGTAAGTGGAATTACAAAATAAAGAGCTGATCTAGGGGAAAGGGGCAGAGGAAGAGACAAAGACACAAGTCTCCTTAGACTCCATTTGTGAGAAAGGTTTAGGGAGACAGTGTGTGCATGCTCAGTCAAAACCTACTGTGACGCTATGGATGGTAGCCCACCAGGCTCCTCTGTCCCTAGGATTCTCCAGGCAAGAATACTGGACTGGGTTGCCATTTCCTTCTCCAGGGCATCTTCTGGACCCAGGGATCAAACCTGTGTCTCTTGTGTCTTCTGCACTGGTAGGCAGATTCTTTACTGCTGAACCACATGGGAAGCCAGAGTTGGGGAGAAATGGGACCTGGAGGCAGCTGCTGTGTGTGGAAAAAACTGAGAGTATAGGAAATGGCAAAGGGGATTTTGGAGAACTCTTTCTGTTCCCTGTGAGGTCTTTGGCACTTTAGAAAGAGCTTGCTGTGAAGATTTTAACTGTGCTTTGATTAGTTTGGATATGGGACTTGCTTTCCTTTGATCATAACACTGTGAGAGATGGGGCTGAGACACAAGTGGGCTTTATTCAAATTATAGAGCAAGAACTCTTAAACCAGGTCAAATTATTTTCTAAACCCAGTGCTTCATTCCTTAAGGGAAAGAACACAGACTTTAACTGTGAATCTTTCCATAGTTCTCCCAGGAGTCCTGAGGTATTTTCTCCAAAATAGATTAACTTCTTTAAATGGCTGGAAGTCAAGCTCTGCTCCTTATTTGGCAGGATTTGTATCATTTCTAATCCGAAACTTAGATTTTTAATGACAGCTTGTCATTTATTGAACATTTACTCTGTTCATACTTTATAGATACCATCTCATTTAGTTCTTATAATAACTCTATTACATGGGAATTATTGTCCCTGTTTTACAGATAAAGAAACAGATCAAGAGAGATGAGTGACTTTTTCAAAGTCAACCAGCAGGGCCATAATTCAAACCCACATCAGTCCAATGCCATGACGTGTGCCTTCAATGATGATACTTTGCTTCCTGGAAAGAGGCTAAGAAGTTACCTATCCCAGAAATTTCAACCTTTTAATTTCATATCCAAGGAATGACTCTGTACCAAGTTAGCAGCAGAGATATTTTTGAATAGGGGACTAGCTCTAGCAGAAACTTAGGACAGTCTGTTCTTCTTGGCCTTGGTTTCCTCAGCTCTAAAATGAGAACACTCATACCTGCCACATAAGGTTTGCAAGATTAAATGTGAAAACAAATATAACACAAGTGCTCAGTGAATGGCAGGTGTCATTGCTATTATTAATATTATTGCCAAGAGAATGGATTTTTATAAAGGAAGCAGTTCTTTCAAGTGAACTAAGGTAGCCTTAGTTGTGGACAGGATGCCATATGTCTAGTGTCAATTATTTTAAGCAAATGAAATGAATAAGAAACAGTGGTTTAGGTTGGAAAAGTCAGAGCAAACATTCTGATGTGAATGAGAGACCTTTCTAAGTGCACAGGGGGACCAAAGAGGCAGGTGTCTGTGAAAGTAGAGAAAGGGGCAAAGGAACTGAAAGGAAGTGGATGTGAAAACCGGATAAATCAAGAATCAGCGGGTCAGAGCTGCTTAGAGTTAGGCCAGAGTTAGGCGGGCCAGAGCACCTATAAGGAAGATTTTAAAACAAAGCTTCAGGAAATCCTAAATATACTACTAGGTGGAAGATACCATTTAAGTTGCATTTAATTCTGAGATACATGATGTAAAGGAAGGAATGTGTGCTCACTGGATACTATTTACTAAATACAGGTTGGGGGAGGGGGGAAAGTTTCAGTGATCTTGGCCATGTGTGCTTTGTAGAAAGTTTCAAGATTATTACATCAGGATTCTTGTCCAATACCCCTCATCTCCAGCCCCAGGAATAAAACCTGTTGGGATCCAGTAATTAACCTTTTCCCCTAGAACTCATCTGAGAACCATCTTAGAAGTACAGCTGAAATTATCAGGGAATTAGATGGGAAAGAGGTCCCAGGAAGGCCAGTCCTCCCCCAAACAAACTGAAACTGGGGAAAAGAACGATCAAGAGCCCCACTTTCTCAGTTCTTTGCCTTCTCCCTCAGTGTTTTCCTGTTTCCAGTCTTATGAAATCTGCATCTACTCATGGTCTCCAAAATTTCCTCTCAGATATTTTATTCACATCCACTTATAAACTGTTACCAACAGTTTCATAAGGCTTAAGGCTTCTTCAGGGCACAACACCAAGTGGAGTTATTCATATTGGACCAGCTTTTGCAACCCTGACTGCTTCTTAAACTTCACCTCAAGCATCCACAGGCAGAAGAAAAGGAAAGAATATCCCCCAGGACATTAGAAGTATAACCCAAAGTGATCTGTTGCAAAACTGTAACTATTTTCTTTTCTCCTGTTATTGTAAAACAAAAGAAAAACATGTGACTTTCACAGTTTGTTCTACTAGATATTGTTGTGGACTGAATTGTGTCCACCCCTCAAATTCATATGTTGAAGCCCTACCCGCCAATGTGATAGTACTGGACGTGGGTTGTATGGGTTCATGAGTGTGGGGCCCTCATGAAGGGATTAGTACCCTCATAAGAAGAAAGCTTGCTTTCTCTCTCTGCTATGTGAGGACACAGTGAAAAGGTAGCCATTCATGAATCTGGAAAAGAGTCCTCACTGGGGAACCAAACTGGCCAGCACATTGATCTTGGATTTCTCAGCTGTGACAAATGAATTCCTGTTGTTGAAGCCACCCAGTCTATAGTATTTTGTTATGGCTGCCCAAGCTCAATCATACACATACTAATGCTTGCTTCAATGTATAAATGATGGTTTAAATTATCTAAAGTTTCCTAACTTCCCATCCCTCAAAGCTTGGAGTGAAAATGGACCCTCCAGGAAGATGTGGCTTGTTTATCCTCTGGCTTTGAGTGCCCCCTGCTTCTGAGGCCAATTTGAGAAGCATAGGCAGGGAAGGCTCTCTGGTCCACACTTTGCATCTCACCCAGGGGTATTTGCATTTCAGCAGGAAGCAAGTACTTATATGAAAGGTACTGAGTAATAGGAAGAAGTTTTATTTTTAGTTTATTAGAATCATCTTAACTACCCTGCCTTCCTACATCATGTGAAGTGGTTTATTCCATCTAGGGTTTGAGCATTATTGGCTCTAAAATGTCCCTGATAAGGACAGCATAGGCTAACACATGGAATGATTATCCAGAAAAAGCAATCAACACATAGCATCCACTCATCCACCTAGACAGCCATTGTTTACTAAACCTTTGCTACCTCCCAAGCAATAGAACAAGTATGTACAGAGAGGATTCCAACAAAATCTTGAATGGAGAAATCTAACCAGGAAGGTGTGTCTGGTATCTAGAGGAAAATGAAAGACACTCTTTTTTTCCTTCTAGGTGCAACCTGCTCTCAAATTTCCTACTTACTAACTCTTTATCATGGCTTCTCTGATGGCTCAGAGGTAAAGAATGCACTTGCAATGCAGAAGATGAGGGTTAAAACTCTGGGTCAGGAAGACCCCCTGGAGGAGGATATGGCAACCCACTCCAGTATTCTTGCCTGGGAAATCCCAGGGACAGAGGAGCCTGGCGGGCTATTGGCCATCGGGTTGCCAAAGTCAGACATGACTGAGTGAATAAGCATGCATGCTAACCCTTGATCAAATCAGAGAACTAAAATCCCTACTTCTAGAACATTGTGAAGCTAAGTACTGAGGAAACCATGGGGCTTTCCCCCAAACAGCTTGTTCTTCAAAACACCAATGTCTACATATCATTAGTTGTGTGTTTTCCTTTGACATTTGCATTCACTGGGGTATCAGGATGATCCAGCCCAGGAATAAGATCATGTTGTAAAAATCTATCAACTTTCATCCTGGTTTTGTCTCAGAGTGGCAGGGGGTTTATTTTGTATATTTAAATATTGCCTAAAGTCATAAACTCATCTTCTCCTTGTTGATTAGCATATTTGAGGCCTGTTAGAGGCCTCTAACTCAGTTCATCCCATTCTAGTCCCAGTGCTTTAGCAAAAAACACTGAGAAAATGGTGTGATTTTAAGTCAAAAGTCTATTTTAGAAGCCCCCACATATCTCAGGCACTCTCAACACCTACTTTTGCTTGAAGCTAATAGTACTAGGAAAGACCTTCCACTTGGAACAGAGATTGTGTGAGCCCTTGAAGGTCATTCAAGCTGCTTGAGCCTAAGTTTTCTCATCTATCCAATGGGGCCAACGTAAGTGGTACTGCCGGCCTCACAAGAATAGCATGACAGCAAGTGAGTCACTCCTGTGAGTGAGTAGCCACCAGGAAGAGGAAAAGCTGGTAAGAGAACTGTAGGGGCAGATGCCAGGCAATTCTGGCTGAGAGAGAAAAAATATGAAAGAGCAACAGAAAGACTATCAGGGCAAGATTAAGAAAACTTAGTGGCACTCAGTTTGAATTAACCAAGCTAGGGCACAGTAAGGATCACATGTGAGTGTAAACTCTGGAGGTACCTGGGAAAATGTGCTACATTTGGATGACATGAGTTGAAAGGAAGAAATGGAGGGGGAAAAATAAGCTTTTTTTTTTAATCCTGAGGAATCATATCTTGTGTATCCTGTTTAGGAAAGTAATATGCAACTAGGCAGATGGGATCCAGGTTATTGACATAGTATTTCTGAGGTAATATAAGCTAGCAGGCATGGACATGACATGGGTGTTGGTGTTAGAAAGACTGGATGTAAGTCTTTGTCCACTACTTACTGATTGGTTGACCATGGACAAGATAAACTCTCTCAATTTGAGTGACTTTCACTGTCAAGTGGCCATAATAAGAGTGCCCGCCCATAGGACTATCAGAATTAAATGAGATGCATGTGCGTATGTGCTCAGTCATGTCTGACTCTTTGCCACCCCATGGACTGTAACCTGTCAGGCTCCTCTGTCCATGGGATTTCCCAGGCAAGGATACTGGAGTAGGTTGCCATTTCCTTCTCCTGGGAATCTTCCCCACTCAGTGTTCAGTTCAGAGTCTCCTGTGTCTCTTGCACTGGAAGGTGGATTCTTTACCATTGTGCCACCTGGAAAGCCCTATTAAATGATATACTGCATGCAAATACTGAAAGCAGAGCCCCACACATTGAAAATGATTCACACATGTTAGAGACTGCTACTATCACTACAGTCAATGACAGAAGTAGGATCAGAAGATTTTAACTTAATTAGGATGGAAAGATCTATTGAGGATGGCAAGTGGATGGGTTGAGCGTCAGCATCAAGGGACCTGACAGCCCAGACAAAGCATACGCACACAAAGTTCCTGACAGATACCAAGAAGAGAGGGACAAGTACACTGAAAGGAAGACAGAAAGTGTCAATGGCAAGCCCTCATCTTTCAGGGTTTAGCTCTCGGCCAGTCCCTGATGGCTCAGCGGATAAAGAATCTGCCTGCCAATGGGGGAGATGCAGGTTCAATCCCTGGGACAGGAAGATCCCCTGGAGGAGGAAATGGAAATCCACTCCAGTATTCCTGCCTTGAGAATCCCATGGACAGAGGAGCCTAGCCAGCTACAGTCATGCAGTTGCAAAGAGTCGGACACCACTGAGCAACTAAGCACAAGAAGCACACACAAATCCTGTATACAGACAGCACTGGGACAAGCTTCCTGATGTGATCATTTCAGAGGCCCTTCCACTTAGCTCCCACCAGCCACCCAGAGAATAGCATTTCCCAAAGAGGTCACAGAGAGTGCCAAATCCTGGTGGGGGTGGTGTTGAGTAGGAACCCTGGTCTCCACCACATCCAGTGCTTCTACATAAAGCCAGTGAATGAAAGAGAACGTTTGCCAAGCCTGGGGCTCACTAGGTCTGTGCTGTGTTTCTCTCCTTCCATCCCTCCCCTCTCTATAATTGATGACTTTCCAGGGTATCTGTTTTATCCAGTTAAAGGAAAAGAAGACCAGTTAAGAGCTCTGGAGTCAGCCTGGCTGGGTTTGAAAGCTGGCTCCTCCAGTTACCTATGTGGAATTGGATAGGTCGTGGCATCTCTCTCTACAAGACGGCTTCCTTCCTTATAAAATGGGGATAATTCGAACTGCCCTACCTTACACAATTGCTGTGAGGCTTAAGTAAGAGAACACATGCTACATTCTCCTAGAGCTCTGCCTGTGTCTAAATTATAGATAAGGGGTTGCTACGGTTATTTGATTGTCACATGCTATTCTCTTTGGGAACATGGTATTGCCCATGCCAGGTAAATATCACACATTGTTCTCTTGACTAGCACACCATAACTTACTCCAAGAATGTAAATGGCATCTGAAAAATGTGCTTCACAATCAAATATTGTTTGAAAGGAGCAATGCTGGAATTGGGGGGAGGGGAGCAAGATATGGAGATGGACACACAAACTCCCACCCACAATCAGCTCCAATTTACAAGTCTGCCAGTCTCCCCCCGTCACAAGTAATAGTTGGCAAGGGGCCAGTGAAAACCAGAAATAGGTTTTGAGGGAAATATCTCCTCTGAATTTCCCACCTCACCCTAAGCCACCACCAAGGGGCAGCAACCCTGTCAGACCAATCACAAAATTTCAGACCAGGAAGGGACTGGCCACTCCCAGGTTATCTAATGAATCCTCCTCTAAGGCTCAGAGAGGGCAAGGGGCTTGCTCAATGTTCCATAGCAAGTCTGTAGTGGAGCTGGAAGTAGAAAACAAACCTCCTAATTCTTGTGCAGCTTCCCAAGGGAGGCAGTACATGGTGAAATCTGAAAATTGCACAATGTACCTCTGAGAGTACAGCACTGGCTGTACAATGGCATATATTATACAGGGAAAAACAATTGTGTTTCTTCTCACCCTGCTGAGCTGTGTTTGGCAATTTGTTAGTACTGAAAAAGGTGTAGCTGTAATTCACTATGATCATTCCCCATCTCCTCCATGAACATGCCATGTGTTCAGCCATTTGCTCGCATGTAGATTACTTACATTATCAAGAATCTGCATATTCACCCAGTCCAGATCTATGAGCTACTGACAGCTCCTGAGGGGAAGGGACAGAGAACATATTTTTTTCACCTTTTGACAGCCCTCAGCATCATTTCAGTGCATAGGGGACTACTAAAATGCTTTTGGTAATGATCAGATCTCTTAATCATGTGTCAATAAATATGGAAGAGAAGAGAGGAAAGATAGGAAAGGAGAGATGAAAGAATGGGATGGGAAGAGAGAAGCAGAACATGGGGCGGGAGGCAGTAGGAGGATGCTGGATGGGGCAAGAAGTGTCTTAGCATATGTTATACCTCATTCTACAACAATAGACAAGAGGGTTTCTCAAAACACGTTTTGTGGAATAGTGTTCAGTGGGCTGCCATACAAAAGAGATTTCTGTGAGGCAAGAACAAAAGTGTGGGGAAATTCTGGTATGTGAAGAGTAATCAATTTCTTTACTGCAGGCCTACTTGGAGCCTCTTATATATTGACCACATCCACAGGAGATACTGCATACAGTGTTCCCACAAACTTCATTGACTTGGGAATGTGCTCTTGGTCCTTTCACCAGGAACAGGTCCTTTCAAAATATTTTTAATCAGTAATAAAACTAGAATTCCATTCAACATCTACCCATTCAGGTACTCATCAATATTTGCCACAACAAACATGTGCCTTTGCAATACCCTAGGGCAGGGGTCCCCAACTCCCAGGATCTAATGCCTGATGACCTGAGGTGGAGCTGATGTAATAACAATAGAAATAAAGTACACAATACATGTAAGGTGCTTGAATCATCCTGAAACCATCTCCCCACCTCCAGTCTATGGAAATACTGCCTTCCATGAAACTGGTCCCTGTTGCCAAAAAGGCT
>NW_011476343.1:1914-3782 GCF_000754665.1 Bison bison bison | reverse complement strand
CCTGATGCCATAAAGGCTGGGGATCACTGTTCTAGGGGACAGTATGCTTAGACACACAAGTGCACGTGCATGTGCACACGTGCACACACACACTCACAGCAGGCAGCAGCTGGAGAAGGTCATCGTAACCACCTTTCCATGTGAAATCTCCTTCCTCACTGCCAAGACCTTTGACTCTGGGGGTTGCTGACTTCCTTACTTGGCCTCAGAGCCACCAAAAGATGTGACTGGAATTGTACACTTCATTCTTAAGCAACCTTCCTCGGTCATCAGCCACAACAAGGTCAGTAAGGTTCCGGTCATTTACCTTGAGGACTAGAATCCACCCCCAATCACATGACCATACTCAAACAAAGAATAGAGAAAGGGCAACATTAGCTTCTGTAAATACTGAAAATGTAATGCTGGGGTCAGTAGTTGGTGGAAGCTAGTAGATAACAATTATTAGTTTGCAAGCACTATATAGTGGATGGAAGTAATTTTGCAGTAGTGGTTCTAGTACAGGTGCCTCTGCATATTAAAATATAAAATATTACTGAGAAAGTGTAATATAGTAAAGCAACATAAAATGGAACCCTATATTCCATTCATTTGAATGAGAAAATAATAAAATACGTACACAAACTCCAACCAGTTTCTGTAAATATTACGAAAACCCTCTTAAACAACTATATACATCAACCACAAAGTATTTAGTTGTAACACAAAGCATTTAAAATATCAATATCTAATTATTTAACACTTAAGGAACTCATCAATTGATATTTTTATGTTTGTGCTGTGCTGAGTCGTCAGTCATGTCCAACTCTTTGGGACCCCATGGGCTGTTTAGGATACAATAATTTACAGCCCCAGAAACAAATTATATTTCATTCCTAAACTGAATGAACATATACTGAAACATAAAAAAGACGTGAAGGGTTAATTGTTCAGTCGTGTCTGTCTCTTTGCGACCCCATGGACTGTAGCCCAGCAGGTTCCTCTGTCCATGAGATTTTTGTGGCAAGAATACTAGAGTGGGTTGCTATTTCCTATTCCAGGTAATCTCTCCGACCCAGGGATCGAACCTGGGTCTCCTGAACTGCAGGCAGACTCTTTACCATCTAAGCCACGAGGGAAGCCTGTAATATAA
Organism: Bison bison bison; assembly: GCF_000754665.1. Taxonomy (NCBI): domain Eukaryota; kingdom Metazoa; phylum Chordata; class Mammalia; order Artiodactyla; family Bovidae; genus Bison; species Bison bison. The sequence continues at coordinate 2,650 of NW_011476343.1, read as the reverse complement.
ATAAACGATGAAATAAAAAATTAGAGAGTCTCAAGATGTTGTTCACATGGGCCTTGGCACTTGAAATAAGCAAATATTGTGACTTATGAAAGGCTAAACTCTTAAGGGAAATGGTAGGGGAGAGGATAGTGATGATATACAATGCTTTTAATCAGTTGGAACTCAAGATGCTGTCCTATCTAGAGAGGGGTACATTCTACATCCTCTGGAGGGGATTCCCATGCAACTCAAATGTTTCCACCTGAAGGCTTTCAATTTTTGAATGGTGAATTTGGGTTAAATATTTTTTTTAAGTTATTATAATGAATATCTAGATCATGAGACTTCTGATAGTGAGGAATACCTGTATAGCCTTGGTAGCAGCAGTAGTGGTAGTTCTCATTTACTGAAAACTTTACTTAAAAGAAAGGTCCTAATTTGTCTCATTCACCACCAATATATTCCCAGCATCTAAGCTCAAAGCTCAGCATGTTGTAGGTGCTCAACAAACACTGGGTCAATGAATGAACTGAGTATAAATTGAGTACCAAGCACTAAGCAATTTATGTGTGTTATCGCATTTTATCTTAATGTTAACAAGGCTATGTGGTAGATAGGGTCATTACTCCCATTTTCAGATGAGGAAACCGAGGCCTAGAATTAAAGAGGAACTTAACAAACATTACACAGTGCATGTGTCAGAGCCAGAAAGTTGAACCTTGTCTTCTTGAGTTCAGAAGCAATGTTTTTAGCCACC
>NW_011476343.1:0-822 GCF_000754665.1 Bison bison bison | reverse complement strand
AATGCAGGAGAGGTGGTTTTGATGCCTGGTTGGGGAACAAAGATCTCATGTGCTGCAGAGCAAGTAAGCACTGCAACAAAGATCCCACACGCTGCAGCTAAGATCTGACACGGTCAAATAAATAAATATGTTTTTAAAAGAGTGGTCAGTTCCTAGTTCCCTGCACTGGTCTCTGGCCTCTTTGCTGTAGCTGTCCTCACTGGACTGGGAGCTCACATAGTGAGGGCCAGGTTCCTTGTGAAGGGGACCAGAATGTGTCACTTGAAAATGTGTCTTTGGCATAAGGCTTATCCTAAGCTGATTATTTTTAGAAAACAGCAGACACAGGAAAATATTTGAAAACTGAATAGAAGTTCCCCTTTTGTGAGGGACTTTTACAGTATACATATATATTTCTTAACTAATTTTAATTGGAGAATAATTACTTTACAATATTGTGGTGGCTTTTCCCATGCATCAGCATGAATCAGCCTATAGGAAATCTCCATTTATAAGGGTGTCTCCTTCTCTGCATCAAGAAGAGGTGGATGAACCAATCTCTAGCAACTCTTCTTTCTCTGGGATGAAGGCAACGACAACTGGAGATGCTATTTAAGGAGATGGCTTGGGCTGTTTTGGAGAGTTACTCAGTTTTCCTAGGTCTCTCACATATATATACAGGAGGTATACATGTTATTTGGCTTCCAAGGTGGCATAGAGGTAAAGAATCTACTTGCCAATGCAGTAGATGCAAGAGACACGAGTTCCACCCATGGGTTGGGAAGATCCCCTGGAGAAGGAAATGGCAACCACTCCAGTATTCTTGCCTGGGATATCCCATGG
>NW_011476342.1:15182-16296 GCF_000754665.1 Bison bison bison | reverse complement strand
CTTTCTTCACTCTGTATAATAGGTTCCAGTTTCATCCATCTCATTAGAACTGATTCAAATGTATTCTTTTTAATGGCTGAGTAATACTCCATTGTGTATATGTACCACAGCTTTCTTATCCATTCATCTGCTGATGGGCATCTAGGTTGCTTCCATGTCCTGGCTATTATAAACAGTGCTGCAATGAACATTGGGGTACACGTGTCTCTTTCCCTTCTGGTTTCCTCAGTGTGTATGCCCAGCAGTGGGATTGCTGGATCATAAGGCAGTTCTATTTCCAGTTTTTTAAGGAATCTCCACACTGTTCTCCATAGTGGCTGTACTAGTTTGCATTCCCATCAACCGTGTAAGAGAGTTCCCTTTTCTCCACACTCAATTAAGTCTGCTCTGTGTTATTTTTTTTTTTTTGGAGAGTAAAATTCTTCCTGGGCTACCTCTGAATCTGTGATCAATAAGAGGATTATTTGAAGTATTGTGGGTAGAGAATTTATCATCCCTGTTTCACAGATAAAACAGGGATGATCTACCTTATACAATTAGCTCAGTTTCCAACTCAGTTTCGCTTTCCCTTTTAGGAGGGTTCTAGTAATTATCTCCTGTCATCATATTAAAATTAAAATCTCAATTTTAAAATCAATGTCTCATTGCCTTCTGATATCTTGTGAATTGCTCAGCTTCAGTTTGTGGTCATCTAATCTGATTTTTAAAAGTTAAGGTGTTCTTACCTATTTTTTCTCCTACTATATTACATGCTATTGAATACAGCATTATGTGTGTCTTTAATAAGAGAAACAGTCCTCCTAATTCAGCTTACTTTGCAATAGTAACCAGAAGTCCTCATTATCACTAAATATGCATAGTACATAAAGTGAAGTGTAAAATTATTTCCCCCAACATATCTATAAATACAGGAAATCTGGCATTTTCTGAAGTTTTACAATTAGTTTAAACCTCAGCTGATTAGCATATTTTAGCTGGTATTCCCAAAAACATTCTTGGGTGTTATAAATAAAAACTGCTTAACAATATATGAAAAAACATTTTTCTCAAAGATTATTTAATACATATTAAAGTGCTACAAAATTAATATTCCTGACTTTTACTTGTAATGCTT
>NW_011476342.1:12927-13209 GCF_000754665.1 Bison bison bison | reverse complement strand
AACCTTTGTTGGCAAAGTAATGTCTCTGCTTTTGAATATGCTATCTAGGTTGGTCATAAATTTCCTTCCAAGGAGTAAGCGTCTTTTAATTTCATGGCTGCAATCACCATCTGCAGTGATTTTGGAGCCCCCCAAAATAAAGTCTGATACTGTTTCCACTGTTTCCCCATCTATTTCCCATGCAGTGGTGGGACCAGATGCCATGATCTTTGTTTTCTGAATGTTGAGCTTTAAGCCAACTTTTTCATTCTCTTCTTTCACTTCTTTCACATCAAGAGGCTT
>NW_011476342.1:7578-12133 GCF_000754665.1 Bison bison bison | reverse complement strand
CTCCAGGCAAGAACACTGGAGTGGGTTGCCATTTCCTTCTCCAGTGCATGAAAGTGAAAAGTGAAAGTGAAGTTGCTCAGTCGTGTACGACTCTTAGTGACCCCATGGACTGCAGCCTACCAGGTTCCTTCGTCCATGGGATTTTCCATAGTAAGGGATAAAACAGGGATCCAGTTCCTAATATATCTAGAGTAGCATTGAAAGAAAACCCCTCAGGCAAAATCACAAGCTGGAATCAGTCCTTAGAGGTTTTCATTTATTTTGCCAAGGGTGCTTTTCTAATGCTCGTTATTTTCCACCAACAATTGCAATTGAACTCTTGAACTGTTGTTTTATCCCTTGGGTAGAGCATGTGAGCAATTTAAGCCTTATAGTCATTCTATATCATGAAAACTACTGAACACTATTGTAAGGCCCTAGCCCAGAATTTTCCATACGTTACTGCCTTAAATGTATATATATATATTTATACTCATGTATATATATATATGAGTATACTCAATACTGTACACTCAATATACAGTATATTTCTGGGGAAGTTATATGGATAAGGAAAACTTTGTATGTACTGCTGAAAGTCTCTTAGATGGTGACTGGTAGGAGGAATAAAATAAAAATTATTAAGAGAATCAGGAAAAAAAATATGAGAGTACATCTGTTATTGGCCATTGCATTGGTATGGGGAAATGCTTCTGCAGAATAAGAAAACTCTTTAAATTTGAGGCATTAGTTTTACACTTGCATAATCCTTTAATTATAATAATTGTCATTTACTGAGTGCTTACTATTTTCTAGGAACTCTTGATCACTTTGAATATATAACATTAATATTGACAATATTTACTTAATTGATCCATTTTATGGGGGACACAAGCAAAAATAGAAAATATTTTAAAAGTTAAACCCATTTTGCTTGGGGCTTCTGAAAGAGTTTTCCAGAAAAGATAATCTTCTCAGGATTTCCTTTAATGAAAAACAATAAATATTTAATGAAAACTTTATATATTAAAAAAGGAAGCAAAGAAAGAAATGCAGATTATAGATGGAAACAGTGAAATGTACAAAGGAATTTGTTTGCAAACAACAAATTTGCAAATTCTTCAAAATGACTGGGCTGCAAAATGAAGAGAAAAGAAAGAGCTAGGCTAAAGCAGGGGGATATAAAATATGCAGCTTTCTGGCAATGACCAATTATGATTTGGGAATTATTAAGAAAGAAATATTATTGGAAGCATGCAAGAAATCTCACAGGATAAAGAGAAGAACTGAAGAACGAATCTCAAAAAAACAGACACACTCTAAGAACAAGAGACATGGAGAACATAATCACTCATACCAGGGGCCTGGCCTGCTCAGGACATCTGCCTTGGACATTGGTAATAGTGGCTTTGCCACAAAAGACTTCAAACCTCTCACTGGATGCTTTCCACTGCTGCTCAAAGAAAGCATAACAGCCTTGAAAAACTTTCAGCTGATAAGAATCTTTGAGTCACTCTTGTTACATGTCCTGCTTATAAGCATCTATATGATCAATTGTTGTTTACATATATATGCCTCAGCTAACATGTCATGTAAGGTATTTACTCTTACTCTGTGGTTAAATTTAGCTTCTAAAGGATGACACAAAGATCTATTTTCCACCAAAACTCACACAATGGTGGCAACTCACAGATAGAAATGGGGTTATGTTCATAGAGAGCAGCTTAGAAGGAATAAATCTAAAATTAGTCTTAAATGTTTAATACTGGCAGTCCTTATTTTGCAAGATTCAAATATGTTTGAATTTCAGTTACCAAGCCTTTGCTAAATAACAACTGTTCCTTAAATAGTTCAACTTTTAATTTTTACTGTTAAATTAATTATACATACAGGCCATTAAACTGAGGGAGCTCTAATATAAAGGCAGACTACATAATCAAACAAATATCTAAGGTGGCAAATGTCTCAAAGTTTCAAAATCAAAATACTAAAGACAAACAATAACAAATAGCTAAGTAGGCTTTAAGCTATAGCAATCAAATAATTTCCTTTTTTGCTTCTGCACCTCCTCTGTATGTCTTTCACTTGCACTTGTTGACCCACAGCTCTTAAACACTTCCTGGTTTTGCACAGCCCTGCTGGAATCAATTTTTGCTCAAATCAACTCTTAAAATTTTTAATGTGCCTCAGTTTATCTTTCAACATTTCATCAACTGTTAAGTACATAAAGAACAAACTTTACTGCTAGTTCTACATTCCACAAATCATAATGCAAATAACAAGAAAACATCAGAATCAGTGACTAAAAATGTAATTTTTTTTTCAAGTTCTATTGGTACTTGGTCACTATATCTGTTAATAGGCTTCTGCACAGACAACAAAACATGAAGTTGTGCTCCTTCCTTGCTGTCTAGTGATGAACTCACATACAATTTTACAAAAATGAATAAATCAAGGAAGGTATTGGCCGAAACAAATAAACGTGAAAGTGCAGCAAAGAAACAGAAAGTTGTAACAGTGCAAGTGAAATTTTAATGTACTTATAAAAGAAATAGCTGATTGTGTGAAGGTTGTCACTGCTGCTTTTCCAGAAATCATACAGCCAGAGGAACTTCGAGAATATGAATTTATTAACATAAGTGAGAAAATGGTTTTGACAATAAAAATGAAGTTTTCATGACACTACATAATCAGATAGCTTTCTAGGTCATTTGGAACAATGGCTGCATTTTAATGGTGGAATGCTCAAAAGTTGTTAGCTGTGATGTGTTCCACCGTATTCATAGATGACTTAAACCATTCAACCTGCTCTAATCCCTTCAACTTTTCCTCTTCTTAATAGTTTTATTATCTCTGTTTCTAATCAAGGGAAGGATAGTCAGGTGATTAAATTACTAACAATGTTGTAATTCCACATTCATTGATGTTAAATTTATATATTTCTTTCAAACATTTTATGTATCTTGAAGTTATTTCTATTAAGTACACCACATATAGTTTAGCAAATTAGCTGAGATCTTATAATTTCCAATAGTTGTTGTTTTTTTTTTTTTTCATTTAACATGAAAGTTCCTTTTTTGGTAACCATCAAAATATCCAAATACGTTTCTCCTGAGTTAATGAAATAATTTTTTATAGTCTTCACTACAAGAAAAATATTTTTGTAACAATGGGCAGACCTCAGAGATCACATTATGATATTTTAAATAGTCAAAAAGATATTAGTGGTAGCTATTTATTGCTCTCCAGAGGTAACAAATCATAGAGAGGGAGGGGAGCTCAGGGCAATAACTATGACAATGAGCACAAAAATATTGAAAATTTTTCTCGCAGTTGTGACAATGGATTTCTCTGTTTAAGAATAATGTAGCTAATAATCTCAGCTTAGTCTTCTTAAGAAATGATGTTTGAAGTCACTGCACTAGTATGATTACAGTATACATTTTAAAAATGACTGGAGCACTCTTTGAGAAAGTTATGTTTTATTAATGGTAGATAAAAAAGTAAGTACTATGCATCCATATGCATATAAAATCAACACTTTATAAATTCTAGATAGCAACAGGTATATCTAAATTGTTCTTCCATTACTAGGATATCTAAGGCTACAGTGACTTTGAAACCTCTTGAAGAGCAAGTATACATGCATTAATTTTTGTATCACTTCTCTTTTCTCTAGATATGACACTGTCAACTGCAGACATTTAATTCAAATATAAATTCAACAAATACTGAATGTCTATTAGAATCCAAGCATGTTAGTAGGCACTAGAATTCAGAGAATTTTATCAATATTTAACCAATTCTACAATTTTAGTTCTATTTGTCCAATTCTTGACATTTATGCACAATATTTAACTAAAAAAGTTTTTTATATATTTTTCCATTGAATCCTTTATATCTCTACACTAGTATTTTCTTTACAAACTAATTTTCTAAAAATTTCCACTTTTAGCAATCTTACTCAACTGATAAATCAAGATGATCCAACCAATTATTTTGATCTTATTTACTCTTTTGTGTTTAGGTAAAATAGCTTATAATCATGTGCTCCATTTTATATTTACTCAACTGGAACTAGGTATCAAGTTGATTCTGTTATATTTTTAATTCCTTTGTAGTCATTTATTTATTTTTTTTATTAATCTGTGTATAGGAAACCTCCCAGCTAAAAATTCTGCGAAATGTTTTCTCATCTTCAAAATTCTGATTGTTTATAATTCAATTCCTTTTCTAGAGTCTGAAACTAAGTCTTATTTGCTCTATGCTTTTTATCAGGAATAGTCAGTTCAGTTCAGTCGCTCAGTTGTGTCCGACTCTTTGCGACCCCATGAATCGCAGCACCCCAAGCCTCCCTGTCCATCACCAACTCCCGGAGTTCACTCAGACTCACGTCCATCGAGTCAGTGATGCCATCCAGCCATCTCATCCTCTGTTGTCCCCGTCTCTTCCTGCCCCCAATCCCTCCCAACATCAGAGTCTTTTCTAATGAGTCAACTCTTCGCAGGAGGTGGCCAAAGTGCTGGAGTTTCAGCTTTAGCATCATTCCTTCCAAAGAAATCCCAGGGCTGATCTC
>NW_011476342.1:4021-7044 GCF_000754665.1 Bison bison bison | reverse complement strand
GTTCTTCATGATGTACTCTGCATGGAAGTTAAATAAGCAGGGTGACAATATACAGCCTTGACGTACTCCTTTTCCTATTTGGAACCAGTCTGTTGTTCCATGTCCAGTTCTAACTGTTGCTTCCTGACCTGCCTACAAATTTCTCAAGAAGCAGGTCAGGTGGTCTGGTTTTCCCATCTCTTTCAGAATTTTCCACAGTTTATTGCGATCCACACAGTCAAAGGCTTTGGCATAGTCAATAAAGCAGAAATAGATGTTTTTCTGGAACTCTCTTGCTTTTGCTTTTTCCGTGATCCAGCAGATGTTGGCAATTTGATCTCTGGTTCCTTTGCCTTTTCTAAAACCAGCTTGAACATCAGGAAGTTCACTTACCTTAGAAAAATATGAAGTAATAATAATAATAATAGGTTCCCTCAACAATTTGAGCATTTGAACTTTGATATTTTCTAGCAAGAATATGTTTTAGGGGAATATTTTTAAATCTAAATGTATTCAATATCCCCCTAAAAAATCCATTGTATTTAAATTACACAGAATAATGAAAATGCATAATATATGTAGCATTAAAACATTGCTAAAGTGAATAGAATAAATATATAATATAAATAAATAGATAAAAGATACTGATTTTCTGATATGAAGATTTACAAAATGAAGGTGACTAAGTTCAAGTCACGTATCTTATCTGGACTATTGTGACTGCTTCCTCCCCCTTTCCTCATATCTAGCTCTCTTCACTACACTTGGAAATATTCCAGATTCTTGTTATGGCCTTTAATATTTTACATATTTTGGCCTATAGCATCCTCTTCTCAAATTCACCTTATTCTACTTTTTCTTTTTCAGTTTACTCCATAAACTCCACCAACACTTGGTTTTTGAAATATAACTTTGGGCCTCTGAAATTACTTCTTTTCTCAACTTGGAATAGTGTCCACCTTCACTTTCCATGTTTAATTTTTCAAGACATAAGGTATTTCAGTTTAGGTAAATCAAAATTACTTTTTGCACATAATGTTTCAATAATTGTAACTTTCTTCATTAAAAAGTCATGAATACCAGACTTTATTATCATAAGTGTAGTGAAGACTACCAAATTATGATAATCTGGATTGCTTATTAGAAGTACTATGCTATTTTGCAGTCATCAAGCTCAAAGTTTTAACAATTTATATTTTAGCTGCTTTAATTTCATTAATTTTTTTTGGTGATATTATCAAAAGATCATATGAAATTACTATCATGACTAATAACTAATTTTTTTTTACAAAAGTAAAAATTCTGTTTAATTACAAATATACATATGTCTTGAATTATGTGTGTAAATATGCCACTCAAACTTTCTGAATTATGACTCAAGGAAGAAAATATAATTTTTTAAAAAGATAAAAAATTATAAGAACTATGGATGTATTTGTATACATTTTATAGATAAGATCTTTGCAATTGAATTTTTATCAGCTATTTTTGTTACAATTTCTTTGTTTTTAACTAATATAACAATACACTCTATGGGGTCACAAAAATTGAGACATGACTGAGTGACTAACCACACACATACATATACATATGAATATAAATCAAAGTCAATCTAATATTATAAAAAAGTGTATATTTTATTTTCATGTTTTGATTTTTATTTTTGAATATTTAAATTATAAATCATCACAAGAACTCATATATGATCACTATCACATCATTTTTACATATATATTCTATCACATAAATTTTTCTCTCTCCCTTTATCAAGAAAAAGCACCTTAAAGTCAGCAGTGATATAAGCTTAACTATTGGCAAGTGCTAAATTGAAGTCTAGTAAATATATTTGGATAGTTTAGGGAAAATGTTTATACAGAGGAAAAGGAATATTATAACGATTGCTAACTTTGCAATGATAGAAGCAAAATAATTTGTATACTGTCAAAAAAGATTAAAAGGAAAGCAACATATTTGAGAAGATCAACATATTTTTTCCCAAATTTCCATTTCATCTTATTTAAAAATATATGCAACACCTACATCTCTCATCCTCTAGGCATTTAAAGATACAAAATAGACATGGCATATGAGAAGGAAAGAGAAAGAGGAAACTCTATTTGTGCCTGCAACACAACAGAATGGATAGAAATAAAGTTGGAATGGTTGCCTTTAAGGTTTTTGGTTTTGTTTTTTGTTTGTTTGTTTGTTTTACTTTGCACAGGTAGACTTTCAAAAACTCAGCTAAGAGAGCAAGGAAGAATACTTCTGATTTTACCTGACTGGAAAGAGGTCATTTGGGGTTGCTGAGAAAGTCACAGAGTATAAGCACAAATTGCTAGTTGCACTCACAGCCTTAGAGACTGAACTTGTGGTTGCCAGGTGGGAAAGACAGGGGAAAGAATAATTAGGGAGTTTGCAATAGATGTGTACACACTGCTATATTTAAAATGGATAACCAACAAGGTCATGCTGTATAGCACAGGGAAATCTGTTCAATCTTATGTGGCAGCCTGCATGAAAGGGAAGTTTTGAGGAAAATGAATGCCTGGATATGTGCCGCTGAGTCTCTCTGCTATGCACCAGAAACTATCACAACATTGTTACTCAGCGATGCTGCTGCTAATGCTGCTAAGTCATTTCAGTCATGTCTGACTGTGAAAACTCATAGATGGCAGCCATCAGGCTCCCCCACCCCTGGGATTCTCCAGGCAAGAACACTGGAGTGGGTTGCCATTGCCTTATCCAATGCATGAAAGTGAAAAGTGAAACTGATGTCGCTCAGTCCTGTCTGACTCTTAGTAGACTGCAGCCTACCAGGCTCCTCCATCCATGGGATTTTCCAGAGAGAGTACTGGAGTGGGGTTCCATTGCCTTCTCCGACTAATGAACTTTCAGTTCGATTCAGTTTAGTTGCTCAGTCGTGTCTGATTCTTTGCCACCCCGTGAATCGCAGCACGCCAGGCCTCCCTGTCCATCACCAACTCCCGTGATGCCATCCAGCCATCTCATCCTCTGTCGTCCGCTTCTCCTCCTGCCCCCAATCC
>NW_011476342.1:3617-3840 GCF_000754665.1 Bison bison bison | reverse complement strand
TGATACTGTTTCCACTGTTTCCCCATCTATTTCCCATGAAGTAATGGGACCAGATGCCATGATCTTAGTTTTCTGAATGTTGAGCTTCAGGCCAGCTTTTTCACTCTCCTCTTCCACTTTCATCAAGAGACTTTTGAGTTCCTCTTCACTTTCTGCCATAAGGGTGGTATCATCTGCATATCTGAGGTTATTGATATTTCTCCCAGCAATCTTGATTCCAGCT
>NW_011476342.1:0-715 GCF_000754665.1 Bison bison bison | reverse complement strand
TCTCCTTTGATATTCACTCAATCCTTTGTTCTTTGAGCCGGTCAGGCTGCATATTAGGTTGTTAGGGCCTTTCGCAGGAAAGTTCTCTTTTACACAGTTGTGGTTACACGTGTATTATGTGGGTTTATTTTTATTTATTTAATTTCTCCTGGTTATATTGCCTTCTGAGATTCCAAAACTCACCACAGACCCACTTGTGAGAGGGTTTCCTACTCTGTAGAAACTTCTCCTTCACGACTCCCTCTCCAAGACAGGTCTCTGTCCCTAACTATTTTATGTATCTTTTTGTCTTTTATACTTTGTCCTACCTCCTTTTGAAGAGAATGGCCTGCCTTTCTGTGTGTTTGGTGTCCTCCACCCACGTTCAAAAGTTGATTTGTGGAAGTTGTTCAGCATTCAAATGATCTTTTACAAAATTTCTGGGAGAGAAAGTGGTCTCTCCATCCTATACCTCCACCATCTTACATCTATTCAAGTCAAGAGCTACCTGGAGTAACAGGCAAATTTAGCCTTAGAATACATAAGGAAGCAGGTCAAAGGCTAAGAGAATTTTGCCAAGAGAATGAGATGGTCATAGCAAACACCCTCTTCCAAAAACAAAAGAGAAGACTCTACACATGGACATCACCAGATGGTCAATACCGAAATCAGATTGATTATATTCTTTGCAGTCAAAAATGGAGAAGCTCTATACAGTCAGCAAAAACAGACAGGA
>NW_011476341.1:9292-10347 GCF_000754665.1 Bison bison bison | reverse complement strand
AAGAAACACCTGGAGTAACAGGCAAATTTGGCTTTGGAATACAGAATGAAGCAGGGCAAAGACTAATAGAGTTTTGCCAAGAAAATGTACTGGTCACAGCAAACACCCTCTTCCAACAACACAAGAGATGACTCTACACATGGACATCACCAGATGGTCAACATTGAAAGCAGATTGATTATTTTCTTTGTAGCCAAAGATGGAGAAGCTCTATACAGTCAACAAAACCAAGACCAGGTGCTGACGGTGGCTCAGTTCATGAACTGCTTATTGCCAAATTCAGACTTAAATTGAAGGAAGTAGAGAAAACCACTAGGTCATTCGGGTATGACCTACATCAAAGTATTTATGATTATACAGTGGATGTGAAAAATAGATTTAAGGGACTAGATCTGATAGATAGAGTGCCTGATGAATTATGGACAGAGGTTCGTGACGTTCTACAGGAGACAGGGATCATGACCATTCCCATGGAAAAGAAATGCAAAAAAGCAAAACGCCTGCCTGAGGAGGCCTTACAAATAGCTATGAAAAGAAGAGAAGTGAAAAGCAAAGGAGAAAAGGAAAGCTATAAGCATCTGAATGCAGAGTTCCAAAGAATAGCAAGAAAAGATAAGAAAGACTTCCTCAGAGATCAATGCAAAGAATTAGACTAAAACAACAGAATGGCAAAAACTAGAGATCTCTTCAAGAAAATTAGAGATACCCAGGGAACATTTCATGCAAAGATAGGCTCGATAAAGGACTGAAATGGTATGGACCTAACAGAAGCAGTAGATATTAAGAAGAGGTGGCAGGAATACACAGAAGAACTGTGCAAAAAAAGCTTCTGCATAACAAAGGAAACTATAAACAAGGTGAAAAGACAGCCTTCAGAATGGAAGAAAATAAAAGCAAATGAAGCAACTGACAAACAACTAATCTCAAAAATATACAAGCAACACCTGCCTTGCAATTCCAGAAAAATAAACAACTCAATCAAAAAATGGGCCAAAGAACTAAATAGACATTTCTCCAAAGAAGACATACAGATGGCTAACAAACACATGAAAAGA
>NW_011476341.1:4567-6722 GCF_000754665.1 Bison bison bison | reverse complement strand
AAGTGAAGAGGAATGAAAAAGCCTCTTGATGAAAGTGAAAGAGGAGAGTGAAAAAGTTGGCTTAAAGCTCAACATTCAGAAAACGAAGACCAGGCATCCAGTCCCATCTCTTCATTGGAAATAGATGGGAAAACAGTGTCAGACTTTATTTTGGGGGGCTCCAAAATCACTGCAGTTGGTGACTGCAGCCATGAAATTAAAAGATGCTTACTCCTTGGAAGAAAAGTTATGACCAATCTAGATAGCATATTGAAAATCAGAGACATTACTTTGCCAACAAAGGTCCGTCTAGTCAAGGCTAATGGCTTTTCCAGTGGTCATATATGGATGTGGGTGTTGGACTGTGAAGAAGGCTGAGAGCCAAAGAATTGATGCTTTTTAACTGTAGTGTTGGAGAAGACTCTTGAGAGTCCCGTGTATTGCAAGGAGATCCAAGCAGGCCATTCTGAAGGAGATCAGCCCTGGGATTTCTTTGGAAGGAATAATGCTAAAGGTGAAATTCCAGTACTTTGGCCACCTCGTGTGAGGAGTTGACTCACTGGAAAAGACCCTGATGCTGGGAGGGATTGGGAGCAGGAGGAGAAGGGGACGACAGAGGATGAAATGGCTGGATGGCATCATTGACTCGATGGACGTGAGTCTGAGGGAACTTGGGAGTTGGTGATGGACAGGGAGGCCTGGTGTGCTGCGATTCATGGGGTCTCAAAGAGTCAGACACAACTGAGTGACTGAACTGAACTGAAATGTAGTCTTCAGAATTGGGAGAAAATAATAGCAGCTGAAAAACTAACAAAAAAAATTAATCTCCAAAATATGCAAGTTGCTCATGCATCTCAATACTGCTGCTAAGTCGCTTCAGTCGTGTCGGCTCCTCCGTCAATTGGATTTTCAAGGCAAGAGTACTGGAGTGGGGTGCCACTGCCTTCTCCAATGCATCTCAATACTCAGCTACAAATACTACTCAGAAAAACTAATCAAAGAAATGTATAGATTATTAAGAGACACAGAAAAGTTGCTCAGCATCACTCATTATAAGAGAAGTGCAAATCAAAACCACATTGAGGTATCACTTCACACTGGTCAGACTGGCCATGATTAAAATATCTACAGTATAATTGCTGGAGATGGTGTGGAGACAAGGGAACCTTCTTAAACTGTTGATGGGATATAAACTGGTGCAACCATTATGGAGAACTTTGTGGAGACTCCTTATAAAGTTGAAAATAGAAATGCGATATGACCCAGAAATCCCACTCTTGGGCATGAACCTCAAGGAAACTAGAACTGAAAGAAAAACAGTACTCTAGTGTTTATTGAAGCACTGTTTACAATAGCTAGGACATGGAAGTGACCAAGGGGTCCATCAGCAGATGAATGGTTAAGGAAATTTTGCTACATATACACATGAAATATTACTCAGTTTTAAGAAGTCATGCTTTCGAGTTAGTACTAACGAGGTGGAAGAGCGTGAAACCTATTACACAGAGTGAAGGAACTAAGAAAGAGAAAGACAAAGCTGTATATTAACTCCTATATGTGGAATTTAGGAGATGGCCTATATGCAGGCCAGGAGGAGAGACAAACATCTAAAGAACATACTTTTGGACTCAGTGGGAGAAGGTGAAGGTGGGATGATTTGAGAAAACAGCATTTAAATGTGTGCAGTGTTATACATAAAAAAATAGATGACCATTGTGAGGTTTTATAACATGAGTGCTATAGAATACCCATGTCACAACTTCTGACCTTACAATCTAACACATGCATCAGCCACCAATGAGCCCGCATCCTAGTGCACATCATGCACGTTCTGAGCTTGCAGCCTGGAGCTCTCATTTTGCCCCTTCTGACCCATGATCCAGGGTAGGCATGTGGTAACTGCTGAATTTGCACTTTATGGGAGGCAACACAAACTTATTAAACCTTCATTCTAGTGCAAACCTGCTGCATCTTGAACTTGAACTCTGGAGCAGGCATCTTGCCACTACTAATACTGTTTATCATCATCCAGTGTTTCACTGTCATGACATGCTTCCATTCCTTCTTCATCTCCTCTGGTCATCACTCTGAGTCATTTATCACCATCCAGTGTTTATTTCAGTCCTGTAACCTGTTTCAAGTGCTTGTTCAACTCACTCCAGGGTTAACTGTGACA
>NW_011476341.1:0-917 GCF_000754665.1 Bison bison bison | reverse complement strand
AGCAGCAGCAGGAGCAGCAGGTGATTAAGACCTTTCTTTGGTACAGTTCTTCTCTTATACTCTTGCCAACACTTCATCACATTTTCTGCTTCTGCTAGGTTCATACCACTTCTGTCCTTGATTGTGCCCATGTTTGCATGAAATATTCCCTTGGTGTCTCTAAGTTTCTTGGCAAGATTTCTAGTCTTTCCTATTCTATTGTTTCCTTTATTTTTTATTGGCATTAAACACGCACAATATTAAATCCCCGTCCAGTGTTTAAGTGCAGATATACTTCAAGTGTTTTTTAATCCACTCCAGAACAAATTAATGTGATAGCTTATCACCATCCATTTTTTTCTGTATTGTGACATGTTTTGAGCCTCCTCCATTCCCTCCAGGTAAAACACACCCTGTAAATTATCATCCTTTGTTGATGCTGTGCTATTACAGGCTTCAAGTGTCCCTTTGTCTGATTGAGTCAAACACTCCCTGTAGTTTACCACTACCCAGTGTTCCAGTACTGTGGCATGCCTCATGTACTTCTTTATCCTCTCCAAATAAAATATGGTCAGTAGCTTATCACAATTACTGTTTCAGTTCTGTGATAAGTTTCAAGTTCTTCTTTAATTCATTCTAGATAAAACACAATGGTCCCATGTTTTACTCAGTGCCATGCTTCCAGTTTCTCTTCATTCAACATATGTCAAACACAATCCATAGTTTATCACCATCCAGTGTTTCAGTGTTGTTTCCCTCTTCAACTGTTTCTTCATTCTCTGCAGAAAATACACAACCAATAATTTATAACAATCCAGTGTGTTAATTCTGGTATATGTTTCAAAAGATCCTTTGTCCACCAAAGGTTGACCACACTCTTAGTTTATCACCATCCATTGATTCAGTGCTGTAACAAACTTTCATTGATTTTTCAACTA
>NW_011476340.1:15714-17425 GCF_000754665.1 Bison bison bison | reverse complement strand
CCCAGAACACAATGGGAAAATCCCTTCAATAAACGGTGCTGGAAGAGCCAGATGACAGCAGGCAGGAGGACAAAACTGGACCCTCAGCTCAAACTATAAGTGAAATCATCTCAAAACGCAGCAGAGACACAGGGCCGGAAACGATGAAAGAACAAGAGCAAGACACAGGGGGCGCGTCGTGACATGGTGTGGACAAGGTTTCTTTGGATAGGACACCAAAAGCACAGGCAGCAAAGACAGAACCAGACCAGGGGGAGTCCGGTAAATAAAACCCACACAACAAAGGAAACAGTCCCAGGAAAGGCAATGGGTGCAACGGGAGAAGATGTGTGCAAACCACACATCTGATAAGGAGCTACTTCTCAAATATACAAGGAGCTCACACAACTCAACCCAAAGTAACACCAACCCGGTTTTTAAATGGGCACAGGACCTGAACAGATATCTCTCAAAAGACGACGTCAAATGACCAAACAGGACATGGAAAGGTGCTCAACACCCACCAGTCCTCAGGGGAGCACACGCCGGAGCCAGTGAGATGTCACTGCACGTGTTACACACACTCGACTCCCAGGAAAAAGACAGGTGCTGCCAAAATGTGGAGGGAAGAGAACCTTGTGCAGGGTGGTTGGCAAGGCAATTGGTGCAGCCACCGTGGAAAACAGTGTGGAGTTTCCTTAAGAAACTAAAAGCAGAACTACCACATGACCCAGCAATTCCACTCCGGGGTATGTATCCAAAGAAGAGGAAGCAAGGACCTCACAGATGTATCTGCACTCCTGTGTTCTGCAGTGTTGTTCCCAGTAGCAGGATATGGCCACAACCTGGATGTCTGTCGATAGATAAATGCACAAAGAAAATGCCAGACACACACACACACACACACACACACACACACACACACACACACAATGGAGTCTCACTCAGCCTTTTAACTAAGGAAATCCTCCTTTTGAGACAACATGGGTGAAACTGGAGGACATTAAGCCGAGCAAAGTAAGCCAGACACAGGCAAGCAAACGCAGCAGGAGCTCACTAACCTGTGGAATCTAAAACAGACTCCACGAAATGGAGGAGAATGTAGTCCCCAGAGGCTGGGAAGGGGATAACGGGGAGGTGCTCGTCACGAGAAACAAAGTTCTTCGGACGCCGATGAGTAAGTTCTAGAGACCTGATGTGCATCGATGTGACTAGAGCCGACCGTACTCTACTGTAGACTCAATCCTGCTCAGAGGGTAGCCTGGAAGTGTCCTCAGCAGACCCGCAGACCAAGGTGAACTACAGGAGCTGATGGACACCCTAATTATAATTGGCATGACTGCAGTACTTATTTCAAAGTGTAGACAGAAGTCAGAACGTCAAGCTGTGCATGTGGAACAGATACAATTTTTGTCGATGCAGTTCGGTTCAGTTCAGTCACTCAGTCGTGTCTGACTCTCTGCGACCCCATGGATCACAGTACGCCAGTCCTCCCTGTCCATCAGCACTCCCGGAGTTCACCCAAACTCATGTCCATTGAGTCCGTGATGCCATCCAACCATCTCATCCTCTGTAGTCCCCTTCTCCTCCTGCCCTCAATCTTTCTCAGAATCAGGATCTTTTCAAATGAGTCAGTTCTTCACATCAGGTGACCAAAGTATTGGAGTTTCAGCTTCAGCATCAGTCCTTCCAATGAACACCCAGGACTGATCTCCTTTAGGATGGATGGTTG
>NW_011476340.1:9732-12711 GCF_000754665.1 Bison bison bison | reverse complement strand
CTGGAAGCTGGGGATGTGCTCTGCATGAAGCTCTCACTTCTGCCCCTTGCAAGTGCTCCGACTCAGGGGGAACTCTTCCTGGTTAATTCCCTGAAGCATGGCTCCAGTATCCCATAGCGCCCCCTTTTGGTAGGGGGCAGTCTGCTCCCAGTGGGCTGGTCATTCTCTTGATAATCTGCGTTTTCCACAGGAAGTAGTTTCAGGACATTCTTAGGGCCTCAGTCCAGTCGGCCTTGATTTTTTTTTTTTCCAGTTGAAATTTACTTAGAATTAACTGTTTCAAATTCTATAATTCAGTGCGAAATACTTTTTAAATTTAACCTGCAGTCTCTCAGTTTACTATGAAAGGTCAAGATACAGATGTTACTTCCATTTATTTTTACAAATATGACGTTAAGTAACCTATTTGTTGAGGTCACTGTGGCACACAGGCTCTCCGTTGCAGGGTGTGGAGTCTTTAGCCCAAGTGTGCCGTGTCTGGATCCCTGGCCGGTGATCCGAGCCCGGGGCCCTAAGTAAGGAGCGCTGAGTCTCAGTCAGGGGCCAGCAGGCGGCCCTCGGGTGTCACGTGCACAGCATGAGTCCCAGCCCTTCGCAGGTCGGTTCTCCTCAGTAAAGGAGGCTCCGTTATTTGCTTCCTCAGCCGTTGCCGTCTGTCGTGAGCGTCTTCCCGTCTGACACTTACGACAGATACCACACTGGCCCTCAGCACAGCCCCGCCTCTCCTGAATCTCCCTGTCTGCTCTCTATGCTGCACTCTGGACCATTTCCTCAATGCTATACTCTGACTTCATACGTGGCCGCTCAGCTCTCTTCTTGGCTGCATGACTTTTTAACGTGTTCAGTCTACTGTATTGTTCACATCGAAAATTTTTCACCTCTTTTCAGTGACCACCTGTTCTTCTACAAAATAATCCACATGCTTGCCTCCCTTTATTTTTCTGTGACCATGGTTCCCTCTGTGTGTCCACATGGGTGGAAACCTTCCTCTGACCTGGAGATGATCCGCGCCGCCGGGGCCACACACCGACCTCTCCTACTTTGCTGTGGTTTGCCTCCATTTGGGGAACTTTCTTTCTGCCCTTGTCTTTTGCTCCGTGTTTCAGAAACACTCTCCAAGCGCGTCTCAGTGTTAGAAGGAGAGGAGGCTCTGGGTGGGCACCACACTCACCCCCCTTCGGTGCAGTCTCAGCCCGCAACCCTTCACGTCCACCCTCTCCTGGGGTCACCTCGTCTGGAAATTGACCATGACGACGGTAGCAAGAGCCCGCAGCCCATCTGAGGGCTAGGGTCAGGACAAAATGCAGAGGAGGAACCTCAGGCCCAGAGAAAGGGCACCACCACCCCAGGTTACATGAGCAGCGGGCACACATTTACCGGAGCATCTGTTTTCCATCACAGTGAGAGCTCTGATCGTAATCAATACCCCCTAAAGCTTGCTGGTGACGACAAGACTGGGAGGAGACTGTGCCCAAGGACCCCGAGGCCCCGAGCAGGCAGGAAGTACCCAGGGGCTTGTTTCCAGGAAGGCGGGCTGGATGGTGATGCCATAAAGAGAGATGCCCCTAAAGGGGGCTGTGACGGGGAAAACCCACACTCTGGGGCAAGAGAGGAGTCAGTTTTCTTCCTTATTCCCTGAGCATCTCCTCTGGGCTCTTGGCCACATGGACTCCACTGAGCCCAGGGAGACGCTGACCGTGTATCCCTCATAAACAGCAGACTTGTGGACACAAAGGGGAAGGAGAGGGTGGGATGAATGCAGAGAGTAGCATGGAAATGCACACACCGGCACGTGTAAAACAGACCACGGGGGAATGTGCCATGAGACTCAGGGACCTCACACAGGAGCTCTGTGACAACCTAGAGGGGAGGGAGTTTCTAGAGGGAGGGCATGTGACACATACAGCCGATCCATGCTGATGTATGGCAGAAACCAGCACCGTATTGTAAAGTAATGATCCTCCAATTAAAAAAAAAAAATGTGTTTCTGGGGATCTGAGTCCTGCGGGCAGCAGGGGCTGTCATCCTCCCTGAAGCATCTCCAGGGCCTGGTGACCCCATCCACAGTGAGGACCCCACAGGGACCTGTTGACGGGTGGGCAGAGGAGGAAGCAGACCCCGAGGTGAGGCTCACAGAGGGGAGGCCATATCCTGGATGCCCTCTACTGGAAGGGGCGTCTCAGGAACACACTGGGACTGTCATGGGGACAACGCCAGGCTTTCAAGAAGAGGCTGTTCCCCTTCCTGCAGGGACGCTGATGTGACAGCCGCGTGACAGGAAGCCCCAGCCTCTGAGAGGACACACCCTGTGGTCTGTCTGGAGGACACCCAGGTCTCCATCCTCACAGCCTGGACCGCAGGGAGGAGACGCCATGGCCCCCGCGCTCCCCACCCTGCTCTGCCTTGGTGAGATGAGGAGGGGCAGGGGGAGCCCTGGTCTGGAGGGACTGACCCCCCGGCCAACCTGCTCCGTCAGGGGACTCCAGGGCCCAGGAGACTCCCGGGGTGGAGAGGCAATGCTCAGAGCTGAGGGCACACCTCTCACAGGGCGCTCTCTTCCAGGACTGAGTGTGGGCCTGAGGACCCAGGTGCAGGCCGGTGAGTCTGTCCCAGGGCCCAGCTCCCTCCTCTCGTGGGGACAGGGGTCACACAGGGGACAGGGGAGGGACAGGGGAGGGAGGGGGCACCTCAGGGCTCACGGATGGGGAGTCTGGGAGGTCTGGGCTGAGAGCCGGAGCCTGGGGGCAGGGGATGCCTGGTGAACCCGTCTCTAATTTCCTTCCAGAGACCCTCCCAAAACCCACCATCTGGGCAGAGCCAGGCTCTGTGGTCCCCAGGGGTAGCTCCGTGACCATCTGGTGTCAGGGGTCCCCCAGGGCCCAGGAGTTCCATCTGGATAAAGAGGGAAACCCAGATCTCTGGGACAGACAGAAACCCCTGGAGCCCGGGGACAAGGCCAGGTTCTCCATCCACTACATG
>NW_011476340.1:4861-7378 GCF_000754665.1 Bison bison bison | reverse complement strand
GGTGTCTGAGCTCCGGCAGCTCAGGGTCCTGAGCAGGAATGTCTGAGACGGTAAAAGAGGCCCTGGGAGTCTCCCGAGGAGAACATGGCCCACCTAATGCCTCCCTTTGGGACCCTCAGGCCCCCTGACAACCTCCCCCATCACCGCGGTCAGACCCACGAGTGGGGACGAGGACAGCGTCCCTGTCAGGGGCTGGGCTCCGGGGCCACATCCTGTCAAGGGAGGCGGGTGCCCTGGGCACACAACCCGCTTCTGGGTGACGGGGCCGGTGCTGACCTGTGCGACCTTACCCCAGACTACACAGTGCAGAATCTCACCCGGATGGGCCTCGCGGCCTCAGTCCTGCTGCTCCTTGGGGTCCTGCTCTGCCAGGCTTGGAAGGACCACAGAGGAGCCCGAGACGCGGCCTGGAGCTGAGCACGGGGGCCCTGTACCGCCCAGAGCACCGGAGCCCGGGACACGAGCTTCCAGCCCGGGAGCTTCAGGAAGAGCCTTTGCTGCGCATGCTGGGTGCGCTGTCTGCAGAGACCCCGGGGGAGAGATGCAACACGGGGCGGGAGGACGCCGGGGCCTCCCCGGAGTGGCTGGGGGCCCAGACTCTGCTCACGGGGGCCCCCTCCCTCCCGGGGAGGACGCCCCGGCTGCTCTCACCCCTGGCTTGAGGCGCGTCCCCCATGGCAGGGGCAGGTCCTCACCCTGCACGCCCACAGGCTCTGTTCACTCTCAGGGAGGACGTGAGCCTCATTGTTTACGCCTGCCGTCTCTGGTGTGCGCAATGACTTCCATCCCTTCTCAGAAACAGAACATCGTTTAAGTAACTGAATAAAGGGGTGGAAGTGGGGCCCCGTTTGGAACAGTTGGATCCTAAACTCTTCCCTGAGCCCCCTCTGGACCCTGCATGCCCCTCCTCCTTGTCCGAGGACACCCGCTGTAGTTTCTCCAGAAACACTGTCAGTGTGAAGGGACACCCTGGCGTTTGAAGTGACAGTCAGGGCTACACTGGTAAATGAGCTCAGGAATATATCGTTTTGTAAAGAGCCCCAACATGGGGTTTCCCTGGTGGTGAAGAGTCTGCCAGCCAATGCAGGAGACACGGGTTAAATCTGTGATCCTGGGGGACCCCAAGGCAAGGAGAAACTGAGTCTGTGAGCCGCAGCGACTGAGCCCAGCAAGTCCTGGAGCCCGTGCACCACAAAGAGGCCAGTGCTGCAGACGCCCAGACACTGCAGCCAGGGAGCAGCCCCGCTCACACAACCAGACATACCCCCGCAGCAACACAGACCCAGCACAGACAAAATCATCAGGCAATAAATGCTTAAAGAGCCTAGTGTGAACTGTGTGTCTCCTTTGGGGCAAACGTGCTCCGTGGCCAACCTCAAGGAGCCCGGGTGAACGCGCTGAAGGCCGGGTGGGAAGGAAGAGCAGGCAGACTTTCCCACAGGGTGAGTCTGGTGTAGCAAGCCCCCACTGATGGCCCCATGGGCACAGATGTGTCCTTCTCATTACAATCATATAGGATCGTCTCCACCTCAGTTTTATGCCCCAGGGACCCTGAAATGACATGCCCACCTCCTAGTTCATCTGTAAGAGAGGGAAAGAGAAAACCATGGAGGAGACAAGGCTGACTCTGATGAATCCCAGCACATCACGGGCAGGGGTACTCATCACCGCGGTCAATCTGGAGAGTCGACAGCAACTCTCAGTTAAAGGGAAGAGACAGCACTGGCCCACAGTTGTATAACCCAGAGGAAGATTAGTGCACGGCCACGTGTGTACAAGGAGAAAAAGGACACGTGGGTTGTTCACAGTAGAAAAACTTACAGAAATCACTTTCACCAAAATGAATGGTTTGGTGTGTATATATGCGACAGAATTTTATACAAAAAATGCACAAAAGCGGAATGCTACAGGAACACAGGTCAGTTTTCAAGCATGATGGTGAATAAGTGAAACACGACCGTAGGAGTCCAGTCCATCACATCAAATTCAAAAGGCAACAACGTGGGACTCAATACACAAAATAAGAAATGAGACGGGAGGAACAAGAGCTGCTACCGAGTTTCCCTGGTGGCTTGGTGGATAAGAATCCAGCCGCCAACGCAGGGGACGCGGGTTCCATCCCTGCTGCGAGAAGATCCCGCGCCGGCCGCAAATGCTGAGCCCGCGGGCCTAGAGCCCTGCCCTGCGACAAGACACGTCACCAAAGCGAGGAGCCCAGGCACCGCAGAGAAGAGAAAAGCTTCCTGAGCTCAGCTCAACGGGAGGAAAGCCCCTGGGCAGTGAGGAAGACCCAGCACCGTCCTCAGTCCCTCAGGCGTGTCCAACTCTGTGACCGCATGGACTGTAGCCCACCAGGCTCCTCTGTCCGTGAGATTCTCCAGGTGAGAATACTGGAGTGGGTTGCATTGCCCTCCTCCAGGGGATCTTCCCCACCCAGGGATCAAACCCAGGTTTCCCGTATTGCAGGCAGATTCTTTACCATCTGAGCAAACCAGGGAAGTCCAGCAGGGCCAAAAT
>NW_011476340.1:0-1870 GCF_000754665.1 Bison bison bison | reverse complement strand
TGCTGGAAGAGCCAGATGACAGCAGGCAGGAGGGTGAAGCTGGACCCTCAGCTCAAACTATAAGTGAAATCATCTCAAAACGCAGCAGAGACACAGGGCCTGGAACCATGAAAGAACAAGAGGAAGACACAGGGGGAGCGTCGTGACATGGTGTGGACAAGGGTTCTTTGGATATGACACCAAAAGCACAGGCAGCAAAGACAGAACCAGACCAGGGGGAGTCCGGTAAATAAAACCCACACAACAAAGGAAACAGTCACAGGAAAGGCAACGGGTGCAATGGGAGAAGATGTGTGCAAACCACACATCTGATAAGGAGCTACTTCTCAAATATACAAGGAGCTCACACAAGTCAACCCAAAGTAACCCCAACCCGGTTTTTAAATGGGCACAGGACCTGAACAGGTATCTCTCAAAAGACAACGTCCAAATGACCAAACAGACATGGAAAGGCGCTCAACATCCACCAGTCCTCAGGAGAGCACACGCCGGAGCCAGTGAGATGTCACTGCACGTGTTACACACACTCGACTCCCAGGAAAAAGACAGGTGCTGCCAAAATGCGGAGGGAAGAGAACCTTGTGCATGGTGGTTGGGAAGGCATCGGTGCAGCCACCGTGGAAAGCAGTGTGGAGTTTCCCCAAAAAACTAAACGTAGAACCACCTACCACATGATCCAGCAATTCCCTCCAGGGTATGTAGCCAAAGAAGAAGCCAGGACCTCAGAGACGTATCTGCACTCCTGTGTTCTGCAGCGCTGTTCCCAGTAGCAGGATGCGGCCACAACCTGGATGTGTGTCGACAGATAAAAGCACAAAGAAAATGCCAGACACACACACACACACACACACAATGGAGTCTCACTCAGCCTTTAAAAAAAGGGAATCCCTCCTTTTGAGACAACATGGGTGAAGCTGGAGAACATTATGCCAAGTAAAGTAAGCCAGACACAGACAGGCAAACGCAGCAGGAGCTCACTGAGTGTGGAATCTAAAACAGACTCGGAGAGACGGAGGAGAACGTAGTCCCCAGAGGCTGGGAAGGGGATAACGGGGAGGTGCTGGTCACGGGGAACAAAGTTTCAGGGATGCCGACCATAAGTTCTGGACACCTGATGTGCAGCGATGTGACTAGAGCTGACCGAACTCTACTGTAGACTCAATCCCGCTCAGAGGGTAGCCCGGAAGTGTCCTCAGCAGACCCGCAGACCAAGGTGAACTACGGGAGCTGATGGACACACTAACTATAATTGGCATGACGGCGGTACTTATTTCACAGCATAGACAGAAGTCACAACGTCAAGCTGTGCATGTGGAACAGATACAATTTTTGTCAATTCAGTGCAGTTCAGTTCAGTCACTCAGTCGTGTCTGACTCTTTGTGACCCCATGGATCGCAGCACGCCAGTCCTCCCTGTCCATCAGCACTCCCGGAGTTTACCCAAACTCATGTCCATTGAGTCCGTGATGCCATCCAACCATCTCATCCTCTGTAGTCCCCTTCTCCTCCTGCCTGCAATCTTTCCCAGCATCAGGATCTTTTCCAATGAGTCAGCTCTTTGCATTACGTGGCCAAACTATTGGAGTTTCAGCTTTAGCATCAGTTCTTCCAATGAACACCCAGGACTGATCTCCTTCAGAATGGACTGGTTGGACCTCCTTGCAGTCCAAGGGACTCTCAAGAGTCTTCTCCAACACCACAGTTCAAAAGCATCAATTCTTCGGCACTCAGCTTTCTTCAGAGTCCAACTGTCACATCCATACATGACCACTGGAAAAACCATAGCCTTGACTAGATGGACCTTTGTTGGCAAAGTAATGTCTCTGCTTTTGAATATGCTACCTAGGTTGGTCATAACTTTGCTTCCAAT
>NW_011476339.1:12414-17169 GCF_000754665.1 Bison bison bison | reverse complement strand
TTTCTGAATGTTGAGCTTTAAGCCAACTTTTTCACTCTCCTCTTTCACTTTCATCAAGAGGCTTTTTGTAGATGTCCCTTTTCTGGACATTTTGTGTCAGTGGAATCACACAATATGGGATCCTTTGTGACTGCCTTCTTTCATTTAGCAAAATATTTTCAAGCTACATCTAGCATGTGTAAGTATTTCCTTGATTTTATTGCTCAATAATATTCTATTGTATGGACGTACCACATTTTACTTATCCATTCATCATCTGATGGACCTTTGGGGTTGTTTCTACTTTTTGGCTAATGTCAGTAATGTTGCTGTGAACATTTATGTCTAAGTTTTGGTGTGAACATATTTTTTCATTTCTTTTTGGAAAACAGTTATGAATAGAATTGCTGTATTACACAGCAACTCTGTATAACCTTTTGAGGATCTGCCATACTGTTTTCCAGCATAGCTACATCATTTTATATTTTTTTATCCAAAGTATATAAAACGTTCCCATTTCTTTACATTCCTGTCAACACTAGTCATTACCTGTCTCTGTGAGTATATCCTGGCAAGTATGAAGTGGCATCTTGTGGTGTTTTATTTCTCTCTCTGAGGAGAGGACAATGAAGATTGAATTCTAGATTAGTAACTACTCAAAGATACCCATCTCTTTTAGAATTTTAGTAAATTGAGATGAAGTAAAAAGTCTGATTTTGGTAATTAAACTATTTCTAGTTATTTCTTATAGTTCAAATCATATGTCTCATTGCTTACTAGTCTTCACTGCTTTCAAACTTGGGCAGAAATTCTAAGGAGTCACACCTGCCTATTTGTAAGAAATTGTAATTGAAGAGAACCCTGAAAAAACTTCTTCCTGAATAGTTCTTAAGTCTTCCTTCTAGTTATGTGCTTCTTCTCATCAACATTGTCATTAAAAACTCACCTTTTATTATATTCCAGTTTATAGGAGACCAGTTTCTACCTGCATTTTAGTTATGTTTCTTTATTTTCTCTTTTTCAAAAATCCATTTTTCTGTTTTTTCCTAATCAGCTTTACGTTTAGTGGCTTCAATAAACAACATTGGTTTCATTCAAAATCTACACTTAGGAAAAGGTGGCCAGGATGGCTGGCTTCTCGTCCCCTCGGCTTCAGGTGGGGCAGCTCGAGGGCTGGGGGCTAGAATCGGGTGAAGGTGTGTTCATTCCCATGTCTGATAGTTGGTGTCTGTGGTTCACTGGACTTTGGTGAAGGCAGACAAGTGAAACACCTACCCTGAACACCTAGGCTCTCTTTGCAGCCTGGCCTTACTCGAAACATGGAGCCTGGTTCCCAGGTTGAGAGCCAGGCAGAAGCTCTGCTGCCTTGTCTAACCTCGCTTTGCAGTTCGCACAGAAACACTTTCATCATCTTCTGTTCAATAGGAGCAAATCACTTATACTTGGTCTATATTCTACCGTTTTTTTACAGAATACAGTTTTTAAAACTAATGGGTGCATTTAAAAACTAGCACAATTACTCACTGGCCGCAATTGTTTATATTCCTTCCAATGAAAAATACCCTTTTCCCTACCCGTTCCCTCACAAGTCTCAGTTGTTAACAGTGTCAGGCCCAGACTCAAGTAGAGGTCTTACCATCTTCTTCAGGTATAGGTGGCACATGCAGATGAGGTTTCTGGGTGTGATTTCTAGAGTGTGACCCTGTGAGCACAACCTTCTCAGTACTAAGACTTGATAACTAAAGGGACAAGTTATCTGCCACCCACACCCCCACCATTCTGCTGAATGACTAGACTCTCCCATTTAGAAATGGGAATCGGGAGGCACTGCAGTACATAGCAGCTCTGAGGTCCAGTTTGGTGCTGCCAGCCCTTTGATAAGGACTTGGTACTGCCCATAGGAGTTCTTCTCCTTTGCTCTACCCTCTGGGCTCTGTGTGCTGTCCTTTCCATAAGAAATGACCTCTGTCTGTAGCTGCGTCATGTTAAGCCAGATTCCTCTTTATTGAACTTCTAAGAAAATCCCAAAGGCCTACTCTCATTTGTATGTCTTGGTCTCTCTTAGGCCAAGCACTGTGTGTTCTTTTTTTTCTTTCTTTCTTTCTTTCTTTTTTTTTTTTTGCTGCCAAGGTTCTCTTTAAAGATTTTACTATCCTGAGAATTGGATTGGGGTTCATGTCATTGGAGAGTCTACCCTCACAAATCTTTTTCTGAGAGAAACTCTGCACCTTGGGCTTCTTGTGAAGCTTTGTAGGATGATGCCTTTAAAATTCTTATGCCCTTAAGGACTTTAAAGGAATTTGCAGCACCACATTAAGTCTTTCCAGGGTCTTAAAGAAGGGTTTTACAGTCTACAGGCTTCACCTTTAGACCATGTTTTCCTGGAAGAACACTATATTTGATCTTAGCCCAGAAGTTGTTTCTCTCTTTTAGCATCATGTGAGCACTGGACATGTAGAGATGCTGTAAAGGAGATAACAGATATTGAACCTAAATATAATTGAGCCTGTTTCCTTTGTATTTACTAGTTCCCCCACTCCACTCCCCCCCCCGCTTTTTTTTTTTTTTTTGATAGCTTATACCTCTCATTGATGTTACTTTCAGCTGCTTCATAGCAAGAGTCTCCTTTCCCCTGTGTTTCAGTGTCGTTTTCTTCTCTTGCCTAGAAGCTGTCACCAGCAGCCTCTTTAAGGGCCATCAGAATTCAGTTTACAATGTCATGAAGCCCTTTGGGTTTTTATTTCTTTCTCTGCATCCATTCAGATCTCACCTACCTCCAGGTTGAAAGGCATTCTCACATCTTTTAGTTCTTTTTTAATGGCATTTTTAGTATCAGTATCTGTGCCAGGTATTTATTGCCAGTAAATTGTATAATAAACCATGTCAAAGCCTAGTGGCTCAAAACAGCATTTACTTTGTTCAAAAAGTTGTGTTGGGGCAAGGCTCAGTGAGTGAGGCCAGCACGTTTCTTTTCCAATCGGCATCAGCTGGGATATCGTGAAGGTGGGGACCAAAGTCAACTGAAGATTAGTTCATGCACAAGTCTGGCAGTTGGAGCTGGCTTTTGGATGGGACATCAGTTGGGGGCAGTCAGTGGTGGCACTGACAAGGTGCTCAGTATGTGGTCTGGGCTTCTTCGCCACATAGTGACTGATGCTAAGGATGGGCTTTCCCACAGAGCAAAAGTCAGTTTCCCCAGACTCTGTCCAGTAGGAATCAGTTACTGAGGCCAGCACATATTTAAGGGGAGGGAATTTCAGAGAAAAGTGTCAAAAAATTTGTAGACAAACTGTCTACAATACCACCACCTCCACTCACCTCGACTTACCGAGTAATCATTCTGTCTAAAGGAAGGTTCTTTGCAACTCGGTGTCACTGAAATTCCAGCAAATTTTGTTTGTTGTTTTGTTTGGTATGTTCTGTTCTGTGAAGAGTAACAAATGGTTACAAAAATGAGATATTTGTTGTTGTTGTTGTTCAGAAAAATGTATGGATCATCTCACTAAGCTATTAGGAGGTGGGATTTCTTTAACCTTTTGAATTATTTTTCTTTGGAATGCAGTTCAAATTAGAAAAAACTATTCATAGTTCAGAAAAAAAAACCATGGGATTAGAATCCATATTTATAAGATTTATTAATGAGAGTCTTATTTTCACAATCTTCTTCTGAGAAGCGTTTATTAACTCAGCCCTAGATAACTCAATGCAGTATCCCTCAAACTTCTTTAAAACATGGGGCATTAAGATGGGGGGAAGGAGTAAGAGACATTGTACTAAGAGGTGACTTGCAGTCATTTTATGGAGAAAAGATGGAAAAGAGTGTAAAATCAAGTGCAAATGTTGTGTGACAAAGATGATGCAGTGAAGAATATAATTTGTGACTCTTGATGGCTTGAATTTCTTTCTTGATTCTCTGAGTAATCCCTGGTTCTACATTCTACAATACAGATACCATCTTATCTATTTGATCCTGGGTTTCAGTTAGGCTGTGCTCAGTGCACTTGCCTCATTACCAAACAGTATTGTTTTATTCTTGCAGATTGATGATCTTACAGCAGAGCTGGAAACTGCATCTTCAAAATGTCTGCACTTGGATGCAAAAAATCAAGTTCTTTGAGAGGAGTTATTATCTATGAAAGGAATGCAAAAGAAATGTGAAAAATTAGAGAAGAGTAAAAAGAAGTTGGAGCAAGAAATAGTGAACCTCAGAAGTCATATAGAAATGAATATGATAGGACACAGTCAAGTAGAGCAGTATAAACGTGAGATTGAAGAAAGGACGAGACAGGATCTCGTAGAGAAATTAAAGGAAGTCAACCTATGTTTGCAGGTTAATTTGTTCATCTGTCATGTGCTTGAATTCACCTCATTGTAAATTATGTTTTGGATATATACAGCTTATGTGTTTCCTCTACTTCCCTTAGAGCAGTTGGTTTGGTAGTTTTCTTGAAGGAAGGGGGCACTTGTTTCTCTCTTTAAATATTTCGGTTTCCTTAAGGATTTTTGCATCTATGTTCATCAGTGATATTTGCCTGTAGTTTTCTTTTTTGTGGCATCTTTGTCAGGTTTTGGTATTAGGGTGATGGTGGCCTCATAGAATGAGTCTGGAAGTTTACCTTCCTCTGCAATTTTCTGGAAGAGTTTGAGTAGGATAGATGGTAGCTCTTCTCTAAATTTTTGGTAGAATTCAGCTGTGAAGCCGTCTGGACTTGGGCTTTTGTTTGCTGGAAGATTTTTGATTACAGTTTCAATTTCCATGCTTGTGATGGGCCTGTT
>NW_011476339.1:10747-11287 GCF_000754665.1 Bison bison bison | reverse complement strand
AGGAATATATCTACCTATAGAAACTAAAGACCTATATATAGAAAACTATAAAACACTGGTGAAAGAAATCAAAGAGGACATTAATAGATGGAGAAATATACCATGTTCATGGATTGGAAGAATCAATATAGTGAAAATGAGTATACTACCCAAAGCAATTTATAGATTCAATGCAATCCCTATCAAGCTACCAACGGTATTCTTCACAGAGCTAGAACAAAAATTTCACAATTTATATGGAAATACAAAAAAACCTTGAATAGCCAAAGCTATCTTTAGAAAGAAGAATGGAACTGGAGGAATCAACCTGCCTGACTTCAGGCTCTACTACAAAGCCACAGTCATCAAGACAGTGTGGTACTGGCACAAAGACACAAATATAGATCAATGGAACAAAATAGAAAGCCCAGAGATAAGTCCACGCACATATGGACACCTTATCTTTGACACAGGAGGCAAGAATATACAATGGATTAAAGACAATCTCTTTAACAAGTGGTGCTGGGAAAACTGGTCAACCACTTGTAAAAGAATGAAACC
>NW_011476339.1:9555-9945 GCF_000754665.1 Bison bison bison | reverse complement strand
AAACTGGTACAGCCGCTATGGAGAACCGTGTGGAGATTGCTTAAAAAACTGGAAATAGAACTGCCTTATGATCCAGCAATCCCACTGCTGGGCATACACACCAAGGAAACCAGAATTGAAAGAGACATGTGTACCCCATTGTTCATTGCAGCACTGTTTATAATAGCCAGGACATGGAAGCAACCTAGATTTCCATCAGCAGATGAATGGATAAGAAAGCTGTGGTACATATACACAATGGAGTATTACTCAGCCATTAAAAAGAATACATTTGAATCAGTTCTAATGAGGTGGATGAAACTGGAGCCTATTATACAGAGTGAAGTAAGCCAGAAAGAAAAACACCAATACAGTATACTAACGCATATATATGGAATCTAGAATGATGGT
>NW_011476339.1:5899-9455 GCF_000754665.1 Bison bison bison | reverse complement strand
TTCCATCACAGTTATCACCAAATTGACCTATCAGAATGATTCTCACTAGAGAATCCTTTCATTTATAAGACCAATTGGTATAAAACAAGACTACTAGGAGGAAAAGAAAGTATTGTGGTTTAGAACTGGTACCATCCTGCTGAATTATTTTTAAGTTGTCTTGTTCAATTTTTAAAAGTTTAAGTTGATCCTCTTGTTCTTTGAATTATCAGATTATATGAGCACCACTATAACAATTATTTTAAACTTCTGCTCTTTTTTTTTAACCCTTAAAATTGCTTTCTGAATCACTGACTCAAAAGTAAAGGGAACAAATACAATTTTCCAGGTTAATGATTATTTTTAAAATGTTATCTTCTTAAATTTGCCTTAGATACAAGCAGCATCTCAGGAGAACTTAGAGCAGTTACAAGAGAAGAATAATGCTTCCATAAGAAGTCAGATGGAACTCAGAATTTAAGACTTGGAATCTGAACTCTCCAAGGTGAAAACTTTACAAGAAGATTCTCATAAAGCAGAGTTGGAAAAATATTAGCAACTCTACCTAGTAGAACTAGAAGTTAGAAAGTCATTGGAAGGTAAACTAGACAAGTAAGTCAAAACACAGAATCACAGAAAGTAAATTTAGTTCATTAATTTGTCTCTAAAGCCTAATTTTTATAGAGCACAGTTCATGATATTAGTAGGAAGTGAAAGCTAACTAGATGGTCACTGCTAGAGGGCAGCCTAAGACAAACTATTGATACTGTGTCCTTTTAAGTTTTAACACACAGAGTCGGAAACGACTGAAGTGACTTAGCAGCAGCAGCACACTGCATAAAGGCATGCTTGTGAAATTGGGGGCAATTAACACAGGAGTGAAAGACAGGATAATTTACAGAGTGGCTAGAAATAGTATGGTGACCTGACTGAGGAGGCTGGTGTGGAGGATGGAAAGGGCAGATGGCACCTCCAGTGCCTAGTCCAGGATTCCCCACTGTCTGAAAGCAGAGCATTCCTAGGAAGCCTTTCATAAGCCAAGCCAAAACAGTATTCAGCAAAGAAGCAGGTACCTGAGGGCACGTTCTGCTAGTTGAAACCTAAAATGAATATGCACAAGTGAAGCACAGGTGCTCCCATATATGGTTCAGGGTTGTGGTGACTTGACACTGAGATGTGGGGTGTGGCTTCCAGGGAAGGACCTCAGTGGGGCCAGTCTCCCTGCTTGGGGAGTGTGATGCCTCTCACTGTAAAACGTACGCTGAAACTTTTTATATGAAATAAAAATGTCTCTTCAAAAAATTTTTTTTTGTTTTTGTTTTGTGATTATCAAAAACAGATGCTGATGTAGGCCTTTCCTAGCAGTGAAGTAACATAAAGTGAACTTTGGAAAATCAGGAGATACTTGTAATTGTTCCTGGGGCTGTTTTAGTTCTTTTCAATCACCCATTGACTTTCTTGTGCTCCCCTCTAGATTGTGACTCTAGATGATTCCTCAGAGCCAAAAGCTTATTTCTCCGAGGTCATGAGTGAAATGTGTATACAAGGGTGGTGAAAGTAAATGCTTGAAAGTGGCTTTGTGGGCTAGGGTGTTTCTTCATCCCTGAACTGTTACCTGCAGGCAGGTTTGTCCCAGAGGGCAGCAGGTGTCACTATGAGGCCACCTCCCTTTCTCTCTGATGCCCTTTCTCTCCTCTCCCAACTGTGACTTGTTACTTGAGGAGCCCTAGACACATGTGCACTTCTTTAGAACAAGGTTACAACTATCACTGTTTACAGGAGGTCTGCTCTGTATTTTCAGTTTTCAAACAGATTATTGGGAATTCCATTTACTATATGGCAACTTTAAAAATGCAGATCATTAAGTTGGTGTTTTCCATCTTCCCCAGGACTCTTGAGAGGCTGGCAGTGATCAGCACCAAACTTGAGGTGGAGAAAGAGCAAAACAAATCCTTACTCGGCACTCTTAGCATGAGGCCAGTCCTGGAGACCCCTTGTGTTGGAAATTTCAGTAATCTTTTAGTTCTCAATGGAAATCTTACTCCAAAAGCAAACATAGGCTTTTCTACCTCAATTCCACACCCTTTGAATAACAGCATGGAGACTTACTTGACCAAGGTTAGTTTTATTATCTTTTTTGCACTCGGTTTCAGATATGAATGATCCTTGTTTTTAATTTGGTGAACTTCTGAGTTGTTTATTTGACTTAATGCACACTAAGTAAAAGTCATAATTAGCTGTGCTAATAAAGAAGATAGAAATTTTATGAATTTTTGTCCCAGAGTTCTTGATTTTAGAGATACTTTCTAAATTATTAAATTTCTTGAAAAGCTGTATTTAAATTCTACTTTAGAAATGAAATCTTATTGCCTAGTATCCAAAACATCTTTCAGATGTTTCACCTCCTTTCTAATTGATTTCAGTTCGCAATGCTTCATAATCATTTCCAAGCTCTGCTGTACCCAACAAAGTTATTCTACCTCTAAGTATATGTGAAACACTGGCATCTAAACACTAACCACATATGGATGCTTTTTGTTTAAAGAAATCCTAGACAAATCCTTTTTATGAATTAAATAAACCTATAATACTAAAACAAAACATTAATTTCTAGTTTTGGCTTAATATTTTTTGTCATTTTCTTACATAAATTTTGTCGTTTCTTACAAAAATGACATTTTCATCACTTTCTTACTTGCTATTTTACCTATAGCATTTTTATTTAAAATTAAAAAAGACAATCTTGCTGAGTATTTGTAGAATATTTCTAGATTTGTAGTTAATTCAAACATTTAAACATTATAAATGAAGCTCACTTTATCTCTATATTGACATCACCTGGATGAATGGTATCTAAGATGGCAATGATGGGGAGTTTTAAACTGCAACCAGTTTTCACTGTTAATCAGTATGATTAAAATATCAATTTCAGTAAGTGCACACAGGTTTATGGTTTTGATGGTCTTTTCCTGATGTTTGTGATGCACAGAAAAGTAGCCCTTGTTAAATGCAGTCTCACACTGTTTTCTCATTTGGCCTCTTGCCATCGTAGGAGAGCAATTAAGGTTTCTTTGACAACACTGCATCTACATTGGGACTTAGTACTTGAGATCTGTGAAACTGCAGGACGTGCTTTAGCTGTGTGGTCACAGCGGGCCTCAGAGCACTACATCTCAAGTCAGACACTTCCCCATGCAGGCGTAAGAGAAGGGAGAAAATGCCTGAACCCCGTCCCAGACACAGGCTGTTTACTGCACATCCAAGTTCATGGTGCTGTGGGCACATACATCTTTTCAAAGTAGAGATTTGTTACCAAGCAAGCACTTTGGGAGAAGTTCCTTCTCCCAAACTCACCCGTTAGGTAAATCTCCTCACCTCTCATAAGGAGGGTAAGAGCATAAGTCCTCACCTTGAAACTTTTCTCCTTCAAGCTCCCTGTCATTTTTTTTAATGTATGTTATAAATTAACTATATCAAATGACTGCTATATATAGGAGTTTGACAATAATTTATTCTTTTATTTATTTATTTTATCTTTTTTTTTTTTTTAAACTTTACAATATTGTATTGGTTTTGC
>NW_011476339.1:2595-5587 GCF_000754665.1 Bison bison bison | reverse complement strand
TTTTTTTTTTTTTCCAAAGAAAACAAACTTTCTTAAAAATTTTTTTGTGTGGAACCATATTATATAAAATAGAGATAAGTGTGAAGCCTTTTAGCCAAAGGAGTGGCCAGAGGTCCTGCACTTGTGACTTCTCAGTTCCTCAACCCTGCAGTGACCCTTGTGGGACCTTCCTCTTCTATGGGACATACTTCAGAAACTAACAGTTGTGTGTTAATCCTTCTCACTAAACTACTTTAGAATAAAAACTTGCTGGTACATTGTTTTCTTGTGTATAATTTTCTCACCTTTCTGTGTTTTTGTTAAATGGAAAAGTTTAAATAAAATTGCAGGTGTGTTCTCCTTAATAACATTCAACTCCAACCACTTCCTCCATTTGAACAGGATCCTCACCTAGAAATCAAAATAAAGGTCTCGGAAGTATGTATTTAGGGCAGGAGCTGTTAGGGGGAGAAGATAGTAATCATGTGGGTCATTCCTAGGATCATGGGTCATTCTTTGCAATTCTGTGTACTCTATAGACTGATATTTATTGTACTTTTTATCAGATTAACGTTCTCTATATATATGTTCTCTGTTATTTATAAGCGGAATAAGTAGAAATGCATTTTCTTTTATTTATGTGATTATTTTTCTACTTAAGTAATCTTCAAGTTAGGTCTAGTCTCTAAAATATTATTTAAATGTCACATTTAGTAAGCTGTATAACATTCCTATGATAATATCTCTTGCTTAACTTAAAGATAAATAATATTTGACTTATTTCAGATGCAGCAGGAGTTGGACAGGAGTATAACTAGAGAATTAAGAGAAGATATGTTGGCAAAATGTATGAATTAAGTTTAGACATTGATTTCTGAAATACACTGTAAACAATAAATGGCATCTCTTTCCATTGTTTGGATAACAGATGCTATGTTAATTTTTTTTTCTTATACATAGCTAATGAAAAATGTGAAAGAATGAGCAGTCATATTGAAAAATATTCTTCTTCCTCATTTATTCATCATGTTCCATAGTTTTAAAAAAATCTCAAAAGGTCTATTTATTTTTGGCTGTATCCTTTCTCTACTACTGCCATCACTGTGGAACTGTCCATCTGCACCCTGACACCATTCTCAGAAAGGATAGAATTCATGAACGTCTCAAGTGTCTGGTAGTGGTTAAGGCTAGAACACCCAGACTCAAGCAGTTATGTTTCATAGCTGTCACTTGGTGGGTGACTTTATAATTTCTGTGTCATTGACTTTGTCACTAGTTTATCCCTTGCACTCAGGAAAAGCTCCAAACACCTGCATCAATGTGGGTCCTTCCCAAGTAGTTGGCCTTGTCTCTTTACCACCTTATTCTGCCCCTTAGTTGTGCATCTAACCAGCCAGACTGTGTAGGATCCCACAGATTCATTTCCTCACCTCTGGTCTTTGTACATGCTTCTCCCCTCTGACTCTTGTACTTTTTCCTGTCCTTCAGGTAGCTACTTCCATAGCATCTCCACCAAAAAGCTGGCAATATTGACACAAAGCCAGCTGTCCCTTCTGAGTGTTCCTTGTGCCATCTTGTATACCTGTCTTAGTATTTATGACTCTGTATGAAAATTGTCTGTTCATTTATTTTTACAGTTTATGGCATTGTCACTTCTCAAGGTGACTGAGTCACCTTCATCTTGTAATTCCAGTGTTTGTCACAGCACCTTAGCAGAAAGTTATTGAGTAAATGAATGAAGAATGAGAAAGAAAGAAGTATCAGAAGCTCTGATACTCAGCCACATGTGGGACCATGGGCTGATTATATAATTGTAATCTTGTACTTTGTTTTCTATCATTTATAGATATGTTTCATTATTCAGAGCACTTAGAAATGTCTCAGGTTTTTTTTTTTTGTTTTGTTTTGTTTTGTTTTTTGTTTGTTTGTTTGTTTGTTTTACTAATACTGAGTTAACTCAAGTATTTTAGATAAAGAATGTAATCCTTTTTCTTTCCAGCTGCTGCTGAATTTGAATCTGAGTCCTATGGATTGTCTCCTCTAGGAGCTACAGATGTGTCAAATCTGTCTCAGGACCTACTTTTGAAAACATCACAAGAATATGTAAAGATTTTGAAGAAAATATATGTGATCTGAAAGATAAATAGTAAACATTTCCCCTCTGGACTGTTTTCATGACATTTTAGTTGTTTCTCATTAAATATGATGAGAAAATCTTTATTAAAGGGAAATACTTTTATGTATATGATGAAAATGTATATGGTATTTTAAAAATACTACATTTAAGTAGTATTAATGCACTGGTCATAGCAAACACCCTCTTGCAACAACACAAGAGAAGACTCTACACATGGACATCACCAGATTGTCAACACTGAAATCAGGTTGATTATATTCTTTGCAGCTAAAGATGGAGAAGCTCTATAAAGTCAACAAAAACAAGACCAGGAGATGACTGTTGCTCAGATCATGAACTCCATATTGTCAAGTTCAGACTGAAATGGAAGAAAGTAGGGAAAACCACTAGACTATTGAGGTATGACCTAAATCAAATCCCTTATGATTATACAGTGGAAGTAAGAAATAGATTTAAGGGACTAGATATGATAGATAGAGTGCCTGGTGAACTATGGACTGAGGTTAATGACTCTGTACAGGAGACAGGTATCAAGACCATCCCCGTGGAAAAGAAATGCAAAAAGGCAAAATGGCTGTCTGGGGAGGCCTTACAAATAGCTGTGAAAAGAAGAGAAGCAAAAAGCAAAAGAGAAAATGAAAGATATAAGCATCTGAATGCAGAGTTCCAAAGAATAGCAAGAAGAGATAAGAAAGGCTTCCTCAGCGATCAATGCAAAGAAATAGAGGAAAACAACAGAATGGGAAAGACTAGAGATCTCTTCAAAAAAATTAGAGATACCAAGGGAACATTTCATGCAAAGATGGACTCGATAAAGGACAGAAATGGTATGGACTTAACAGATGCAGAAGATATTAAGAAGAGGTGGCAAGAATA
>NW_011476339.1:0-1180 GCF_000754665.1 Bison bison bison | reverse complement strand
CTCGATGGACGTGAGTCTGAGTGAACTCCGGGAGTTGGTGATGGACGGGGAGGCCTGGCATGCTGCGATTCATGGGGTCGCCAAGAGTTGGACACGACTGAGCGACTGAACTGAACTGAGTACTACTTTTAACCAGTAGTATCTAAGTACTTTTGATACTAAGTATTTCCTCTACAGCTAACTTAAGTTATTTAAAAACCAGCACTGTTAAGTTTTCCATAATCAAAGTGAAAATGTTAGTCACTCAGTCGTGTCCAACTCTGTGACCAATTGACTGCAGCCCACCAGCCTCCTCTGTCCTCCACTATCTTGTGGGATTAGCTCAAATTAATGCCCATTGAATAGCCCTCTCGTTCTCTGTTGTCCCCTTTCTCCTCTTGCCTTCCATTTGTCCCAGCATAAGGGTCTTTTCTGATGAGTCAGCTCTTCACATTAAGTGGCTGAAGTATTGGAGCTTTAGCCTCAACATCAGTCCTTCCAATGAATATTCAGTATTTATTTCCTTTAGAATTGACTGGTTTAATCTCCTTGCAGTCCAAGGACTCTTGAGATCTACTCCCAACACTACAATTCAAAAGCATTAATTCTTTGGCAGCCAGCCTTCTTTATTGTACAACTCTCATATCCATACATGACTACTAGAAAATATGGTATATATGTTAACCCCAGTCTCCTAATTTGTCCTTCCCCTCATGTTTCCCCTTTCATAACCATAATTTGATTTTCAGCTCTTTTGAGTTGGTTTCTGTTGTGTAAATAAGTTTATTTTTATTAAATTCCACATGGAAGTGATGTGATACTTGTTTTTCTCTGTCTGAGTTACCTCACTTAGTATTGTAATTTCGAGATCCATCTGTGTTGCTGCAAATGCCATTATTATTTCTTTCATGGCCTAGTAATATTCCATTTTCTGTGTGTGTGTGTGTGTGTGTGTGTGTGTGCTGCATCTTCTTTATCCATTCTTCTGTTGATGGACACTTAGGTTGCTTCAATGGCTTGGCTATTGTAAATAGTTCTGCAGTGAACATTAGGGTGCATGTACCTTTTTGAATTATGGTTTTCTCCAGATATATGCCCAGGACTGAGATTGCTGAATCATATGGCAACTCTCGGAGAAGGAAATGGCACCCCACTCCAGTACTCTTGCCTGGAAAATCCCATGGATGGAAGAGCCTGGTGG
>NW_011476338.1:24542-27051 GCF_000754665.1 Bison bison bison | reverse complement strand
CCCCGAGGGCCGCCCGATGCGGGCAGGACGCTGGGTGCCCCCACCCCAGGAGAGCGCGGGCCCCAGACCCCAGGACGGAGAGAGACCCCGCACAGCTCTGGGTCTCAGCTTACAGCAGGTTCCCAGGGCTACCCCACCCCTCAGCTGCGCCAGTGTCCAGGCCCCTCCTGGTGCAGCCCCCAGGCCCCTCCTGCAGGGGCGGGTCTCAGCGTTCCAGGGCAGCGGAGGGGAGGACACCAGCCGGCCCTGCAAATGTTGGGGCAAGAGCCGGGCCCTGCAGCCCACCTGAAGCCCACCATCACCACCCCCCAGAATGGTTCCAAAGCCTGAGCTGGGGGCTGACAGGCATTGGACCAGGCGCAGACCCTCCTCCTCCGCACGAGGGACCCAGAACAGACCAGGCCTCTCCACAGCCCCCAGCCCAGGCCCTGCTTGGAGTCCTGCTCGGGCCGGGGTCCCAGAGGCATGACCCAGGGGCCTGCACCATCCCTGCTACTGCGGGGAAGGTGCCCTGAGCAGCCTTGCGTCCGGCGGCCCCTCCCTCCCAGCTGGGCGGCCCCTGGCCTCTGCACCCCCAGCCCCCCACTGTGGTGTCTGGCTCCACACCTCTGGGCTCAGGCCCGAGCCTCTCCCCGGGGCAGAGGCAGGCTGGCCGAGGTCACCGCAGGAAGGAAGGAGGGACCCTCATGGGCTTTACCTCAGCCTGGGCAGAGCGCCCCTCCCCTGGCCCCCAGCTGCCCCTTCTGATGGGGGTGGTGGTGGGCCGGGGCCCCCAGCCTCGTGTGCAGGCCAGGCTCCGTGCTTACGTGTTCTCTCGCTCATTCACCTGTTCATGCATTTGTAAATTCTCCTTCTTCAGGAGATGGTAGCTGCAGGCAAGCCTTGCAGCAAGATCCCGGTGCCCGCTCCGTGCCACATGGCCCGCCTGGGGGTGGGCCTGGCCCCCCGGGGAGCTGGTCCACTCCTCACCACAGGCTCTCACCTTGGGTCCTGCTGGCCCCCAGTCGTCACCCACTGGGGTGGAGGCTG
This sequence comes from Bison bison bison, assembly GCF_000754665.1. Classification (NCBI taxonomy): domain Eukaryota; kingdom Metazoa; phylum Chordata; class Mammalia; order Artiodactyla; family Bovidae; genus Bison; species Bison bison. The sequence goes on along the minus strand of NW_011476338.1, from coordinate 26,022 downwards.
CTCCTGGGGGCTGTGACTTCTGGGAGGGGCCCGGGGAGCCCCATGGGCCCCCCACCCCTGGAGGGCATGCGGTCACTCAGCAAGCCCCAGTCTGGTCTGCATGGCCCTCCCTGCCGGGCCCGGGACGACAGTGCCAGCGGGCGGGCGGCTCTGCTGCTCTGTCGGGGTGGCAGGTGGGAGTCCCCAGCCCTGAGAATGGCAGGAACCGACAAACGAAGTCTCTGAGTCTGGGAGTGACTGCCCTTCGCCTCCCGCCCCCAAGGCAGAACCAAGTGGCCCGCGGTGCCCGGGGCGGCTAAATCAAATGGCCCCGAGACTTGTTGGGGGCCGGCTCTGGCTGTTAAGTGCTTGTCAGCGTCCACAGTCCTCTCCTGACTCTATAAAATTCCCAAGAATTATAGGAGCGCCGGGGTCACATAACTCATCGCACAGTAGATTTAACCTGGCGGCCAGTAATTCATATTTGTGGCGATAATATTGTTTTCCACTTTCCGAGAGTTATCACCGTGTCTCCCTTCCAGGTCACTATGGATATCAAAAATCAATTTGGAAAGATGGATACTGTCAGGGAATAAAGCATGAAGGCAGAGGCTGCCCCCCTCGCCCTGCGCTGAGCTGCGGGGCACCTCCGGCTGGGGAACCTCAGTGGGGGCCCTGACCACTCACCCGCGGGGCCTGACTCAGGAAATCCTGGCTTCTCCCCGGCGCCTGGCTGCCCCCCCCCCCAGCGGGACCCTGCCTGGCGGCTCTCAGCTCCAAGGAGGCCCCGTTCCCACGAGCGTGCTCAGGGCGACCAGCTTTGGTGATGCTCCCCCCAACCCTGGGCCTGCTGCGCGCCCACCTGTGCCCACCCAGGAGCTCTGGACATGGTGACGGACCCTCAGATGTGCCCCTGAGGAGCCCCAGCCTGACCCAATCTGGTGCTCACACAGGGCAGGGCTGGGCCCGCCCACTCTGGGGCCATACGGAGACCCGAGACCCCTCCTGCAGGGGCAGGCAGGCTCCTCGGAGCGGCGGGCATCCTGAACTGGCATCAGGGACAAAGGGGGCACCGCCCGGCACAGTGAGGGGACAAAGGGGCCTGAGGCCCCTCACCCTGGGTGCGGGCAGGGAGGAGCCCGAGCCGGGTGGTGGGGAGGTTGGTGGGGGGGATGGCTGGGAGCCTACCGCTAAAGCCTGCCCCGTGTGGGGGCCACCAGCCCTGGGCCGGTCGTGGGGATGGACTGGCAAGGGGAAGGGCTGCAGGATGCCTGTGGGCTGGGCTCTGTCCCCACCACGTGTGCTGGAGTTCGGGGTACAGCTGGGTCCCCGCCTGCCCTGGGGCCGCCCATTGAGCCCCAATGGCCCCTCCAGACAGAAACGGCCGAGCCCAGACGCCCCCGCCAGGCGCCGTCCTCCAACCAACGGCCCGGGTGGCCTTGCGCTGGACTGTTTCCCCCGAGACGAGCCCACAGTGTGGGTACCTTCCATCTGGGGGGCA
>NW_011476338.1:18842-22864 GCF_000754665.1 Bison bison bison | reverse complement strand
CATCTCCAACTGCAAGCGATCTTTAACGAAGCAGGACGGAGCTCAGAAGACGGTCCTTTTAGTACAGAACTGAGTCTCCCCGGCCCCCACTGCTGTCTGTAGGTGTGGGGGGAGGCCCTGGTTCCACGGGTGGAATAGTTGGCCCCGGGCTCACCCCCTCGTCCCTCTGGTTGGTGGGCTGGCCAGGCCGGGCACCCGCAGGGCCACTGCATGGTGGATCCTGCTGTTCCCCTGGCACGGGGGTCCGCACACCCCTGTCCTGCTTGCCCAGGGCTGGCAGGAGGGAGCCTGGCACACTGGGTGGGGTCCCCCTGGGGTGAGAGTGGGAGGCCTGGCACATGGGCCCCGCCCTCACTGGGCACCCGAGTGCCTGGCATGGGGCAGGGCAGAGTGGCTTGCATCCGGTTCTCCCACCGTACTCAGGGCTGCCGGGCACCAAGACCCAGGGTGGGCACGGTGGCGGCAGGGGCGGCCCGATGTCATCCGCAGCAGGTAGAGACCGCCATGCACTCGCCGTGCCCGCGATGTGACTTCCGGGGTCCCAGCGTCTCCGCCTGCCTCCAAGGGGGTAGACAGCTGTGCTGGGGGCTCGGCCAGGCCCCTGTGCCTGGGGGACAGGGCCCATGGCAGGGGCTTGGCCCGGTCATCCCCCCCGCTCCCCATCTCCTATCTGCAGACACTGACCTGCCCGTGGCCCCTGCCCCGCAGGGTACCTCACAGCCTGGCATCTGAGCCAGGTGACTGCAGGCCATGGCCACACAGGAGTGTGGGGGGAGGCGGCCTGGCTGACCGCCTGCCCTGGCCCTTCTCCCTAGTTCTGGGTGGACACTCGAGCAGAGACGGGGCGTAGGACAGATACGTCAGCGGGAGTTAGGGGCTCATGAGCCCCCCGCCCCATGTGCCCTGCAGCAGCCCCCACCTTGCTGCTGAGATCAGCTTGCCTCCAGGGCCACATGTGGGCTCCCCGCATGCCTGGCTCTCCCTACCCCTGACACAGCAGCTGAGCTTGGTGGACAGGAGGCCCTGCCACAGCTAGCTCATGGGTGGCAGGTGCGGCGGTGGTACCCTTGAGCCAACTGACCTGACAGCCTCCAGGGCTGGAAAGGGGCCGGGCCCAGGGTGGGCCTCGTCTGCACCTGCTGAAGGCCCCCGCCTGTGCCTCCAGGACCGCTGGGGGCCACGTCGGCCTTGACAGGGGCTGCCACGTGACTCTGCCGCGTCCTCCAGCGTTCCCACCCAGTCCAGGGGCCAGAGTACTCCCAGGCTAGAGCGGGAACTCGCTTTCCCAGATGCTAAACTCGGGGGACACTGGCACTCTTGTGGCACCCAGCCCATGACCAGGTGGCTGCCAGGAGCAAGGAGCAGGAGCCGAGGCTGCCCAAGCTGCTCTGGAGGCCTCAAACCCAAGGCTGACCGCACTGGGCTTGGAGGGGGGAGCTCCAGGGCCCCCAGGTGCGGAAGGGGCGTGAGCACGTGTGTGCGTGTGTGTGTGTGTGTGTGTGTGTGTGTGTGCCTCGGGCCTCCTGTGTGAGCCCGGAGGGCCTGGGTGGACCAGGCACGCGGAGGCCCCTGGGTGCCTGTCTGCTGAGCAGCCTTCGGGAGACAGAGCCTCCACCTCCCAGGGGGCATCCTGGGATGGGACAGGATGTGAACCCCGGGAAGGACTCCAGGAAGGTGGTCATGTGCCCCCTGGGGCTTCATTTCAGTTCAGTTCAGTTGCTTAGTCGTGTCCAACTCTCAGCGACCACATGGACTACAGTGCGCCAGGCCTCCCTGTCCATCACCAGCTCCTGGAGTTTACAGGTCCACAGACTCGGTGGGCAGAGCCAGGGGAGGTAGCTGTGCCCAGACCAGGGTGCGGGAGCCCCTTCTGAGCCCCTCCTCCCAGACCCTGAGCCCAGGGAAGCCCCCACTTGGGGGTCCTGCCGGTGATCACCACTGGGCCCCCTGCATCGGCTTCGTTTGGGGTTGTACCCTCAGACACAGACCTCAGCGCCAGCTTCCTGGACCCACACCACCCCCCACCCCGCCACCTCTGGGACTGTGGCTGTTTCCAAAAGTGCTGGGCCCGGAGGGCCAGTCGGCAGCGGGCGGGGAGAGCGTTTGCTGGACCAAAACACAGCAGCCCCGAGCCCTGAGCTTGGAGGAGGCTAAGGAGGTCTGTGAGGAAGAGCCTATTGATTTTAATTACCCACAAACAGCCCACAGGGACAAAGGACTTTGGCTGTTTATGTAGCGGCGTGTGCGCTATTGTGGAAGGAGAGATCAAATCAGCGGCCCTCATTATTACTATAATAATAAGGCCAAAATGCTGCTCCGGGCTGAGGGCATTTTTTTTTTTGAAGCAATAACCTCACCGCCCCGCCCTCTCACCGCCCCTCCTAGGCAGGCTCGAGCAACAAGGAGCAATTACATGCTGTCGATATTAATTCAATTAAATCCAGGTTATTTATCGGGTATTATGGAAGAGGATTCTCTAGCCTTATGGAGCCGGGGCGTGACTGAGGGAGTGGGCAAGGTCCAGGCCTCGAGCAAAATTGATTGTGGTGCAGGCCGGAAAATCAGCGAGCGTCCAGGAGGGACGAGGGTGGGGGGGCTGCGCAGGTGCTGCTTCTCCCTGGGGATGAGAACGGAAATCCAGGCAGAAGGTGTCTGAGCCCTGGCTCTGCTGCAAACCGCTGGAGAGGCCTTGGGCGAGTCATCTGAGGCCTGGCCTTCGACTTTGCAGCTGAAAATTGATTTTGGATGATGAAGGTGGCAGTGATGATGTAGACCAGGGTGGTAATGATAGACGACAGATGGCATAAGGAGGGAGTTGACGGCAATGACAGCAATGTTGAAGGTGAGGATGATGACGACAGTTGTGGTGGTGGTGATGGTGGTGGTGGTGGTGATGGTGATGGTGGTGGTGATGGTGGTGATGGTGGTGAGGTGAGTGGTGGTGATGGTGGTGATGGTGGTGATGGTGGTGGTGGTGGTGGGGTGGTGGTGGTGGTGGTGGTGGTGGTGGTGGTGATGGTGGTGGTGGTGGTGGTGGTGGTGATGGTGGTGCTGATGGTGTTTGTGGTGATGAACGTGTCAATGATGATATTGACAGGGCTGGTAATAAAGATGACAAGGAGACGATTATTGGGTTGATGAAAATTACTGAAGTGGTGATGGTGATAGTGATGGTGATGATGGTGGTATTAATTCTTACTGCTAATGCTAAGTCGCGTCAGTCGTGTCCGACCCCATAGACGGCAGCCCACCAGGCTCCCCTGTCCCTGGGACTCTCCAGGCAAGAACACTGGAGTGGGTTGCCGTTTCCCTCTCCAATGCATCACAGTGAAAAGCGAAAGTGAAGTCGCTCAGTCGTGTCCGACTCCCAGCGACCCCATGGACTGCAGCGCACCAGGCTCCCCTGTCCATGGGATTTTCCAGGCAAGAGTACTGGAGTGGAGTGCCATTGCCTTCTTCATTAATTCTTAGGGTTGCTGTAATAAAGTACCAAAAACAGGATGACTTAAGACCACATAAAATTGATTCTCTCATAGTTCTGGAGGCCAGAAATCTGAAATCAAGGTGCTAGCAGGGGTAGGCTCTCTCTGAAGCCTATAGAGAAGCCCTTCCTGGTCTCTTCCAGCTTCTGGTGTTTGCTGTCAATTCTTGCTTTCCTTGGCTTGTGCACGCATCACTTCCTCTCCGCCTCTGTCATCACATGACTGCCTGCCGCCAGTGGCTTTTTGTGTCTGAGTCTCTACGTGACTGCCTCTTCCTTGTGCCTCTGTTTTCTCTTCTTATAAAGACACCACTCAGGAGCAGGGCCCACCTTAATGACCTCACCTTAACTCAGTTACATCTGCAAAGCTCCTGTTTCCAGGTCAGAGTCACAGATCTGGAAGCTAGGACTTCAACATTTCTTTGGGGGATATAATTCAAACTATAATAACGGTGATGGTGGTGGTGGTGGTGGTGATGGTTGTGGCTGCTGTGATGGTGGTTGTGGTAATGTGTGGTGGTGATGCGTGATGGTGGTTGTG
>NW_011476338.1:16548-18145 GCF_000754665.1 Bison bison bison | reverse complement strand
AATTGGATGTGATGGGATGGGAAGGCCACTCTCCGAGGAGGGGCTAGCTGCCAGGCAACTGGGGGGGCTCGGCCGGCAGGCGGGGCTGGGGCAGCCACTGTTGGTGGGAGATAAGCCCCTCACCCTCAGCCCCCAATCTCCTGGCTGGGGTCACGGACAGAGCCTGAGGCCAGATGGAATGAGCCCAGCCGCTGTCTGGGGCTGCCTGGCCGGCTGCCCGGAGGGCGCCATACAATTAGTTTTAAATATCAATTTCACGGCTGCTCAGGGAGGAGAGGAGCAGGCAGGCGACGCCTGATGCAAACTGCGTGCTTCTTGCTGGAACTTGGCGAGGAAAGGCGGAAGCTGTCAACTTTGCATTTAGCGGAAGGAAGGCCAGCCACCTCCTGTGGGGCCTGGTCCATCTTGACTGGAGGGTTGCTGGCCCCGCCCTTCCCCTTTCCAGCCCTGTGGGACTTCCCTGCCTCCATCCCTTGTCCACGCTACTCCCTTCCTGCTCCTTCCTCGGGGTTGGCTGAGAAAGCTCCCTCCTCCAGGAAGCCCACCAGGAGAGCTCCTTCTGAGACCATTGATCCTTTTCTGACCAGGCCGCAGGCCAGTGCTTGTGCTTCTTTCAGGGAATGGGCCTGGCTGTGGCCCACCTGCCTCCCCCGGCCCACTCCTGACCGGATGCAGCTCTGGCCAGCCAGGCTCGGTGCCAGGAATCTGAAGGGAGTGAGGCTGTGGCCCGAGGGCTGGTAGAATGGGGTAGGGGACCGGCTGGGCCAGTGCCAGGGATGACCTGGGATAGAGGGAACCCGGGGAGGGGGCTCAGCCCTGCTCCAAGGATGGGGCAGGGAAGTAAGGGGCAATGATGGGATCTGGAGGGCTGGTGGGTGACGGAGCTGGGGAGGAGAACCACACAGAGGAAAGGGCTTTGGCCCGAACCTGGATAAAAGCAGAGACCGCTCGGAACAGAGTTGAGAAGGTGGCCCCCTTTGTGGAGTCAGGGAAAGCCTGGCGAAGCTCCCCCTGGGTAGCCCACCATGCCCCTCCCGGCCGGACCTCAGGTGGCCAGGCTCCCAGCCCACCCTCCGCGGGACTGGAGGGCGCTGAACCGTCCTGGGGGCTGCACCAGCCGGTGTGGGCCTGGGCCGGACCCCCGAGTGCGCGCGTGCCCCGCCACCACTTCCCACTGGGGGTGGTGGGGGCGTCCGGGACCCGCGCCGCGGGGGCGGGCGCCCAGGAAACCACGCTGAGCGAGGGCACCTGCGGGCTCCGCGGGCCAGGGCGCGCGGCCTCCGGCGTGGAGCCGGTCCCCGGGGAGCCCCCTCCTCGGCGGCCCCGGGTCGGGGGCGGGCGCGCTCCCAGGACGCGCGGAGGAAGCGCCGGGCGGCGACCCGGGTCTGCGCGCCTCTCACCCGCCGCGCCGCCGCGCAGGCAATTTGTCTCCGTCTCCCCTCTCCTAAAGCACTTTTATCAAAATTGGCGGTCACACCGCGCTGAACCGTGGTGGCCTCAATCTTAAACGCCGCGCTGCAGATTTTAATTTGGGGAAGATTAATGCGCTCGCGGCGTCGGTGGCGCCGCGCCCGTTATCGGGCCTGACGGGTGTCAG
>NW_011476338.1:13890-15424 GCF_000754665.1 Bison bison bison | reverse complement strand
CCCCCGCGGTCCCCGGGGCTTGTCAGCCCCGCCTCTGCAGGCCTGGGTCAGCCCTCCCCAGGACCCTGCACCGTGACCTCCCGGCAGCTCGGGGTGTCCGTCTGTCCCGGCCGCCCGTCCCCAGAGCCTGTCAGATCCAGCGGGTGCTCAGGGTTGCGTCCCTGCCCCACCCTACCCGTGGGGAGAGGCCTGGAGGCCCGGACCGGAGGGAGCGTGTGTGGAGAGGCCAGGGTCAGGGGTCAGGAAGGACGCCCCCAACCCCGGCACTCACTGGAGGGTCTGGGCCCATCCACCCCTGGGCCACAGGCCCGTAAATGGCTCTTCTTGGGACCCTGAGCTCTGGGCTCTCTGACCTGCCCCTGAGCCCTATACCTCCCTTGCCGTCGCCCCACACCAAACCCGCTGCCCTGGGGGAAGCCCCACATCGTCCCCACAGGGGCTCGGAGAAGGGTGGGGTGCCCTCTCGCCCGGGCTCTTCCTCACTGGCTACCCTGGACACTGGAGAGCAGCCGGTGGAGGTCAGGGCTGGGCAAGCATCAGAGCACAAGACCCGATTCACAGGCCGGGTCCGTCCAGTGGCTCCTTGTGGCCAAGGCTCTGCCCATGCTGGCGCTGCAGGGTCTGCTCCCATGGGTCCTGGAATATGTGGCTGCTTTTTGGGTAAAATTGGTGGACAGGAGTTTGAGCCACTGGTTCTGTTGATCCACTGAATGACATTCATTCATTAATTCAGTGATATTCATTGGAGTTTGGCTGTGAGGGGTACCGAGGGGTCAGCAAAGCCCCCGTCCTGCTCGTGAGCCACGTGTGACCTCCCCAGTGATGGGAGCTGAGAGACCAATGAGGGGGACCGCCCCAAGAGTCAGAGCATGCGGAGGGCACAGTGCGTCACACTGGCGGTGGGTGGGGCTCCCGGGGCCGCAGAGCTGGGGGCTGAGGGCCTTGGGCAGAGTCTGCAACACAGACATGTGGGCTGGGCAGAGTATGAGGGCCAGAGGGCATGGAGGGATGGGACCAAGGGTGAGGAAGGGGCCCAGGAGGGCATTCTGCTTGCAGCCCGAGCACCAGGAGTGCGGGCTGGGCGCTCAGCTGGGATGGAAGGACCGCGTCCAGGTCTGGACCCTCAGGAAGTGGGGGCAAGCAGTGGGCACTGAAGGGTCTGACCGCAGCCTCTGTAGAACTGAAGTGAAGCTGTGGGGAGCTGGGCAGGGGCCCTGGGGCTGTGTCCAGAGAGGAGAGGGCGTCCTGGGCGTGTGCACACTGGGCTCTGACGTCTCGCACCTGCAGGCACTCCTTGCCCTGCACCAGTAGTCAGGGAGGGCTTCCTGGAGGAGGAGACACCAAGGGAAAGAACTGGGGAGTGGTGTCCAGGCCAAGGACAGGGAGGGAGGGAAGCAGGGACGGGGAGAAAGGCAGGAGCTGCCGGGGTCTCAAAGGTCATGTGAGGGGTTGGCCTTGATCCCATGGGTTATAGAAGCCACCTGGGGTATCAAGCAGAGTGACTGGTCACGCCGGTGGGTGTGGGGGGTGGGGG
>NW_011476338.1:10380-13674 GCF_000754665.1 Bison bison bison | reverse complement strand
CCCTCCCCAGACACATCACGGCCTGACCTCAGGGAAGAGGTGACAGTGAAGTGGGGTCTCCTGGCTCAGCGGGACGGAGAACCGTCAACCCTAGCATGGCTGCCCTGTCTGTGCTCGCTGGGGCGTGCGTGGAGCTGGGCCCCAACCCTGGTTCCCCCAGGCGCCTCTCTAGACCACGTGGTGACCACGTGGGTCAGAAGGAGTCCCGGAATCTGCTGTGGCTAACTCCAGTGCTGGGCAGTGGAAGGCTTGGGCAGGCTGGAACCTCTGGCACCGTCCCAGAGCCATCTGTCTTGCCAGTTGCCATTGCCATGACACCCATACCTCCCAGCTTTTCAGGTGGCCCATGGGTTTGGGGTCCTGGGAGGGCACATCTGATTGGCTGAGCCCAGGTGTTGCCAGGACCCAGCTCCAGGGGGTCCCAGGTCTGTCCACTCCCACCGCGCACAGGAGAGCTGCTTTCCCAGGGGCCCTGAGGACCTGCAGGTAGCTGATGGCCAGTGACAACATCCGAGGGCTCCCTGCAGCTGGAATTCACAGGGTGGGCCCCTCGCCACCCCCAAGGCCACCAGGACCGCACGCCGGGAAGGCAGTGTCCGCAGGCTCTGTGAGTGTCCTTCACAGGTTTAATTTGGTGGAGAAAGCCCGTTTAGGTTCTCCGAGATTGTTCATGAAATCCCCATGTATAAGTATAATCTGAGAGCCTAAAACTCATCAGTAATTCCACTTGCCCGGCGCTCAGGGGTTCCTCTCTCCTGGCTCCGCCAGAAGCGAGGTGCCAGGGCAGAGATTCCCCCAGCCCCCTTGGAGGGCAAAGCTGCCTTCAGAGTGGGGAGCCACCGAGTGCGGCAGAAATGAACTCTGCATCTTTCAGGGAGCGAAATCATTGAGCTCACAGACTAAATTTAACAGCCTAATAGCAATATGCAGGTGAAGGTACAATTAATTTTAATTACTAGACTATACACTGTTGGTTGCACAGCCATGAGTAAAATTAAAATGGCAATCACAATTAGGAAATTGCGACCTCATTGTGCAACAAATTAGTCACAAATTAAAACTGCGTCCACACTGCCTCTCCTGGAGCTTCACGGCCGTTCCTGCTCCGCGGCCTTTGTCCTCCAGGGTGGGAGCTGACCTCTCAGACCAGAGCAGCGCTGTGGTGCTGGGTGAGCCAAGGAAGGGGACCCTCTCGGGTCACCTGCCCTCCAGGGGTCCTGCTGGCCCGTCCAAACCACAGGCCCCAGCCCCATTCTCCCCAAGTCCACAGGAGGCCTGGCTCTGATTTCCTGCCAGCCCTGGGCTTGCAGCTTCATCAGGGTGGGCCAGCCCTGCAGAGGAGGACGGGACACCCAGGGGCACCCGCCCCGGGCCTGGGGGCTGCTGCCACAGGGCCACAGGTGGGCCTTCTCTTCTCTCCCTGCTCAGGTGGGCTCAGCCCGGCCTCACCGCTGGCCGGACCCCGCTGTCCCAAGTGGACAGAGCGTGTGTTTCCATCTAGGTCTCCAGGTGCCCTGACCCCACCCTGAGCGCCCAAGGGCCACTGTCCAGGCCTTTCTCCCCAGGGCGCCTGACTAGCTCCCCCTGCAGCTCAGCCTGAACTCAGCCCCTGCCTTCCCTCTTCTGCCTGGGGCCCTCCTGTCACTCCCTGTGCCCTCAGGTGAGGTAATGGCTTCGCCTCTCCAGGGTCTCACCATGCCCTCACCCCCTTGATCCAGGGCCCCCTATTCTCTGCCTTCTGGCCAGGCTGGCCCCGTCCACTCCTGGTTTTCAGAGCTGCCTCCTAGCACACTGCTTTCTTTCATGCTGTTCCCTCTGTGGAGATGCTGTTCCCACTGCTCATGGCTAATCCTTCAGTTTCAGGGGGTCCTGTGCCTCAGCAGGTCCCCCGCCACGTGTGCCCCACGAGAGGGTGTGGAGGTCAGAGGGCAGCCAACACAGCCGCCAGAGCAGCACCCAGGCCAGGCACAGGGGGTGCGGGAGTCGAGAAGCGGACGAGAGGGCAGGGGGGCTGAGGCCCCTGGCACAGGGGGTGCGGGAGTCGAGAAGGGGACGAGAGGGCAGGGGGGCTGAGGCCCCTGGCACAGGGGGTGCGGGAGTCGAGAAGGGGACGAGAGGGCAGGGGGGCTGAGGCCCCTGGCACAGGGGGTGCGGGAGTCGAGAAGGGGACGAGAGGGCAGGGGGGCTGAGGCCCCTGGCACAGGGGGTGCGGGAGTCGAGAAGGGGACGAGAGGGCAGGGGGGCTGAGGCCCCTGGCACAGGGGGTGCGGGAGTCGAGAAGGGGACGAGAGGGCAGGGGGGCTGAGGCCCCTGGCACAGGGGGTGCGGGAGTCGAGAAGGGGACGAGAGGGCAGGGGGGCTGAGGCCCCTGGCACAGGGGGTGCGGGAGTCGAGAAGGGGACGAGAGGGCAGGGGGGCTGAGGCCCCTGGCACAGGGGGTGCGGGAGTCGAGAAGGGGACAAGAGGGCAGGGGGGCTGAGGCCCCTGGCACAGGGGGTGCGGGAGTCGAGAAGGGGACGAGAGGGCAGGGGGGCTGAGGCCCCTGGCACAGGGGGTGCAGGAGTCGAGAAGGGGACGAGAGGGCAGGGGGGCTGAGGCCCCTGGCACAGGGGGTGCAGGAGTCGAGAAGGGGACGAGAGGGCAGGGGGGCTGAGGCCCCTGGCACAGGGGGTGCAGGAGTCGAGAAGGGGACGAGAGGGCAGGGGGGCTGAGGCCCCTGGCACAGGGGGTGCAGGAGTCGAGAAGGGGACGAGAGGGCAGGGGGGCTGAGGCCCCTGGCACAGGGGGTGCAGGAGTCGAGAAGGGGACGAGAGGGCAGGGGGGCTGAGGCCCCTGGCACAGGGGGTGCAGGAGTCGAGAAGGGGACGAGAGGGCAGGGGGGCTGAGGCCCCTGGCACAGGGGGTGCAGGAGTCGAGAAGGGGACGAGAGGGCAGGGGGGCTGAGGCCCCTGGCACAGGGGGTGCAGGAGTCGAGAAGGGGACGAGAGGGCAGGGGAGGCTGAGGCCCCTGGGCCGGCGTGGTGACGGCCGAGCAGGTGCTGGGAGGCACAGGGGACGGTTGCTGTTGCTCCTGCTCGCCCAGGGTGGGGGGTGGGCCAGCCGGCTGTGTCTCTCTGACTCAGGGGTCTAAGCTCGGGGTGGCTGCATCCTGCTTTTTCACCAGACAGCTCACTCCTGCTCCAGGCTCCAGAGGGCATGGCCATGACCCAGAGCTGAGGCAGCGGGGTGCAGGGGGGACTGCCCCCTCCCGCTGAGCGTGACCACTCTGCTGGGGACCACTGAGCACACTCCCTC
>NW_011476338.1:4044-10280 GCF_000754665.1 Bison bison bison | reverse complement strand
ACGCTCTTCCGATCTGCTGCCCCCACCAGTTTGGGAGGCCTGATCCCGGTGCTCTCCAAGTCCCCACCTTAAGTCAAGTCCACGGGGCTCCCTGCCAGAGCCCAGCTCTGAGTACCCTTCCTCCAGCCGGGAGGTGACCAGGCCCAGGGAGGGGTGCGTGAGGTCTTCACACTGGCCGTGCCTCCAGCCTCTGCGTTGCTCCCTGCCATCTCGGGGGGCATTTCCACCTTCTGATGGCTCCTCCCCTCTCACCTCCAGGCGAGGCTTGGCGGGTAGTTCTTCACACTGTAATATGAATGCAAGTCACTGGATCCGTCCCCCAGCTCTCCCAGAAGAAGGGAAGTGGTGCAGAAGGCGGGGGGCGCTGCCTTCCCAAGCCCCAGAGCTCAGGGAACGCCAGGGGGCAGGATCACTCCCGGGACACCAGGACCCTCCCACCAATTCACTTGCAGGGCTGCAGGGCCCCAGTGGGAGCCCCTGCCACACTCGGTGCGGGGCCGGCTCTGTGTCCTGGGACAAGACGCCCCTTCCACCTGTTCTCCACCTTGAGCACCCCGAGGGTCCCAGAAGGGCAGGCCTGTCCCTCTAACAGGGAGCTCTCAGCAACCTCCTGTGTCAGCAAGTCCCAGGGCCCCCAGCAACACTGGTCCATGCTGCCCTGGAGCTACACTCCAGAGATGCCAGTTCCCAGCCAGAAGCCACTGGGAGTCACTCTCCCTTGGGGGCAGCGTCTGGTGAGCAGCCCAGAAATGCCCTGGGCAGGGGATTTGCCAGGACTGGGAGCTCATGCCAACCCCGGGCAGGGTGGAAGCCCTTCACCCGTTCCCCAGGGCTGCTGGGGTCTCTCGCAGTTGGTCCATCTGGTCAGTGAGTGCTGGCGTCAGCCCAGGGAGGCAGCTGCAGGGTCCTCTCTGACCCTTGGACAAGGTAGCCTTCCGGTCTGAGGCTTTCTTGGGCCCCCACATTTTCCCTTCTCAGCATTTCCCTCACCTCTCAGTCACTGAGTCCCCCGGATGTTTACCTCCTGTCTTCCTTGCTGGCCCTCACTCTCCACGCGGGATGTCATTGTCTTGCTCCCTGATGGACCAGGGACGTGACAGGTGGTGAGCGTGGGTACAGACACCATAACAGTATTGAGTGTTCTGCTCATGGATGTGGTCTGTCTCAGCTTTCTTTAGTCCCCTGCTCAGTGGGTAAAGAGCCTGGCTTCAGTGCATTAAACGCAGGAGATGTGAGCGCAGTCCCTGGCTCAGGAAGGTCTCCTGGAGGAGGGCATGGCAACCCACTGCAATATTCTTACCTGGAGAATCCCACGCACAGAGGAGCCCGACTACAGTCCGTAGATTCACAGAGTCGGACACGACTCAGCACATGTGCTCAGTTCAGCTCAGTCGCTCAGTTGCGTCCGACCCTCTGCGACCCCATGGACTGCAGCACGCCAGGCCTCCCTGTCCATCAACAACTCCCAGAGTTCACTCAGACTCATGTCCACTGAGTCGGCGATGCCATCCAACCTTCTCATCCTCTGTCGTCCCCTTCTCCTCCCACCTTCAATCCCTCCCAGCATCAGGGTCTTTTCAAATGAGTCAGCTCTTCACATCAGGTGGCCAAAGTATTGGAGTTTCAGCTTCAACATCAGTCCTTCCAATGAACACCCAGGACTGATCTTTAGAATGGACTGGTTGGATCTCCTTGCAGTCCAAGGGACTCTCAAGAGTCTTCTCCAACACCACAGTTCAGAAGCATCATTTTTCGGTGTTCAGCTTTCTTTATAGTCCAACTCTCGCATCCATACCTGACTACTGGAAAAACCGTAGCTTTGACTAGACAGACCTTTGTTGGCAAAGTAATATCTCTGCTTTTTAATATGCTGTCTAGGTCGGTTGTAGTTTTTTTTCCAAGGAGCAAGCGTCTTTTAATTTCATGACTGCAGTCACTGTCTGCAGTGATTTTGGAGCCCAAGAAAATAAAATCTGTCACTGTTTCCATTGTTTCCCCATCTATTTGCCATGAAGTGATGGGACTGGATGCCATGGTCTTAGTTTTCTGAATGTTGAACTTTAAGCCAGCTTTTTCACTCTCCTCTTTCACTTTCGACAAGAGGCTCTTTAGTTCTTCTTCACTTTCTGCCGTAAGGGTGGTGTTGTCTGCATATCTGAGGTTATTGATGTTTTCCCCTGCAATATTGATTCCAGCTTGTCCTCCATTCAGCCTGGCATTTCTCATGATGTACTCTCCATATAAGTTAAATAAGCAGGGTGACAATATACAGCTTTGATGTATTCCTTTCCCAACGTGGAACCAGTCTGTTGTTCCATGGCTGGTTCTAACTGTTGCTTCTTGACCTGCATACAGATTTCTCAGGAAGCAGGTAAGCTGGTCTGGTATTTCCATCTCTTGAAGAATTTTCCACAGTTTGTTGTGATCCACACAACTCAAAGGCTTTGGCATGGTCAATAAAGCAGAAGTAGATGTTTTTCTGGAACTCTCTTGCTTTTTCGATGATCAGTCGATCTCTGGTTCCTCTGCCTTTTCTAAATCCACCTTGAACATCTGGAAGCTCTTGGTTCACGTACTGTTGAAGCCTCGCTTGGAGAATTTTGAGCATTACTTTGCTAGCGTGTGAGATGAGTGCATTGTGTGGTAGTTTGAACGTTCTTTGGCATTGCCTTTCTTTGGGATTGGAATGAACACTGAACTTTTCCAGTCCTGTGGTCACTGCTGAGTTTTCCAAGTTTGCTGGCGTACTGAGCGCAGCACTTTGACAGCGTCATCTTGTAGGATTTGAAATCGCTCATGACCCCAATTTCTCTCAGCAATGACTGGCATTTTTTCAGTGTACAGGTACTGTGCATATTGTGTCAGATTTATCCCCATGTATTTCATATTTTTGATGGTATTGCAGATACTGTTTTAAATTTCAAATGTCCAACTGTTTGTTGCTAGTGCACAGAAAGGCAGTTAACTTTTGTGCACTGACCCTGCGTCCCGAAGCCTTGCTAAACGTGCTTAAGTTACTAGTCCTGACACCTTTTTTGTAGGTTGTGTATGTGGACGATCGTGCTGTAGAGTAATAAAGTATCACTTCTTCCTTTGCAACCTGAGAAACTTTTCCCTGATTGTGCTGGATAGGGTACCCAGTAGTGCTTAAGAGAAGAGCTGTGTAGAGACAACCTTTCCTTTTCCCTAAATTTTGGGTGAAAGTTTTCAGTCTTTCACCAGCAAGTGTGACATCAGCTGTGTTGCTGCTGCTGCTGCTGCTAAGTTGCTTCAGTCGTGTTAGGACACCCATTATCAAGATGAGGATGTTCTTTTCTGTGTCTGCTTCACTGAAGATTTTTGTTAGAAGTGATTGTTGGACTTTATAAAATGATTTTTTTTATTTAAATAGTCATTAGGTTTTCATTTTTAGTCTGTTGCTATGGTGAATTACATTTTTGGGGGTTAAACCAACCTTGCATTCCTTAGATAAATCCCACTTGATCATGATCTGATCCTTTAAAACCATTGTTGAATTCCGTTTTCTAAATTCTAAGAGTTTTCGCATTAATGTTCATACTGGAACACAGTCTGTAGTTTTCTTTATTCTTGCTGCCTAGCATTGGGGTCAAGGTCGTGTTTGCCTCATAGAATGAGCTGGAAAGTGTTTTCTTCTATTCAGTTTTCTGGAACAGTCCCGAAAAATTATCATTTCTTCATGAGACTTATTTGGGCTTGGGGTTTTCTGTTTTATACGGTATGTAACTGAACATTCTATCTTTAATAGCTGTAGAATTATTTACATTTTCTATTTCTTCTTGAATGGCTTTGACAGTGTGCGCCTTTTGAGGAGTCTGTCCTTTGCTTCTGAGCTGTCCAGCTCGTTGGCATCAGGTACACTCACCATCCCCGTCCTCTCCTCTCTGCACCGTCTGTAGTGATGTCACTTCTCTCATCCGTGAGAGTGGTCATTTGTGTGCTTCCCTCGTCTACTCCGAATCGGTCTGGCTTGCCAATCCCACTGAGCTTCTCAAAGAGCCCGCTTTCGATTTCCTCGATTTTCTCTATTCCTTTCGGTTTCACTGACTTCCACTCCAGTGCTCGTTATTTCCGTTCTTCCCCTTGCTTTGACCTCTACTTGCTCTTTCCCTCCTTGTTTCTTAAGGTGGAAGTTGAGGCCGTTGGTTCAGGGCCTTTATTTTCCAGCACAGACGCCTCCCTCTAAGCACGGCACTGCTATAGCTGCAGGCCGCTCTGTGATGTGTTGTGTCTTCATTTCATTCGATTCAAAATACTCTCATTTCCCTTTTGACTTCTTCTTTGACCCAGGGGTTATTGAGAGGCATGTTTTATAGTTTTTCTAGGTAGCTTTCTGTTATTGATTTCTAGTTTAAGTCTACTGTGATCAGATAACATACCTTGTAGGACTTGAATACTTTAAATTTTTGAAGCTTGTTTTCTGACCCAGAATGTGGGCTTTCTTGGTAAGTGTTTCTTATGTACTTGGGCTGCTCTGAGAGCCCCATGCATAATTTAGGTCAGGTTGGTCCATGATGCATTCAAGGCTGCCATAGTCTTCGTGATACTTGTCCATCACTTATTGAGAGAGGGTGTTGAAATCTCTAACTACAACTGTGGGTTTGCCTGTTTCCTTGTTATTCTTAGCTTTTCTCCAGGTATTTTAAGCTCTGTTATTCGGTGTGTAAGCATTAAAAGAAGGCAGAGCACCAAAGAATTGATGCTTTTGAACTGTGGTGCTGGACAGGACTCTGAGAGTCCCTTAGACTGCAAGGAAATCAAACCAGTCAGTCTTAAAGGGAATCAGCCCAGAATACTCATTGGAAGGGCTGATGCTGAAGCTGAAGCTCCAATCCTTTGGCCACCTGATGTGAAGAACTGACTCATTAGAAAGACCCTGATGCTGGGAAAGATTGAAGGCAGAGGAGAAGGAGCAACAGAGGATGAGATGGTTGGATGGCATCACCGACTTGATGGACATGAACTTGAACTTGGGCAAACTCTGGGAGATGGTGAGGGACAGGGAAGCCTGGCCTGCTGCAGTCCATGGGGTCGCAAAGAGTCAGACGTGACTTGGTGGTGACTGAATAACAACGTAGACATTAAAAAGTTTATGTCCTCTGGTGAATTAGCCCTCTGAGTGGGTGCAAAAGCTGTTCAGTCGTGTCTGACTTTGTGACCCCATGGACTGTAAAGTCCATGGAATTCTCCAGGCCAGAATACTGGAGCGGGTAGCCTTTCCCTTTTCCAGGGGATCTCCCCAGGCCTCCCGCACTGCAGGTGGACTCTTTCCCAGCTGACTCCTGGTGAATTAGTCTTCTATCATAATTAAAAGGCTCTCTTTGTTAGGGGAAACACTGATTGAAACCGCCCACCCTGGCCAGGCACCATAGTAACCATTTGCATGCGTTGTTTTACGCCAGGAGGTCCTGGTAAGGAACACGGAGCTAATAAGCCTCCACCAACCGGAAGAGTCGGGAAAGGTCACACGGAGACACCGCATGTCCAACCACCTCCCAGAATCCTTCTTTCTGGCATCCGTCTTGGCTGAACAAGGCTGATGAGTCAGGATGATTGGCTCAAGACAACCTGGAAACTAATCCCATCACCATAAAACCGAGCCACAGTCTCGGGTGTGGCAGAGCTCTTCTCCTGGTCCCCTCACCCAGCTGCTCTCCCATGGGCGCCCTTTCCCAGTAAAATCTCTTGCTTAGTCAGCATGTGTCTCCTCGGACAATTCATTTCCGAGTGTTAGACAAGAGCCCAGTTTTGGGCCCTGGAAGGGGTCCCCCTTCCTGCAACATATTTACCCCTGGTAATGCTCTTAGTCTGAAATCTACTCTTATAATAATAATAATAATAATAATAATAAAACCTCCGGCTTTCTTTGGATTCACATCAACCAGTTTATCTTTCCCCTTTTACTTTCAGTCTTGCCTGTTTATAGTGGGTTTCATGTGGGCAGCATGTAGGTTATCTGGTCAGATAATCTCCGCCTTTTAATTGCAGTGCTGATGGTAATAGTAATATTTCTGGGCTTAAATTCACCTCTTCCTTTGTTTTCACTGGTCCCATCTGTCCTTGGCCCCTCCCCCTTGCTCTGTCTTCTTTTAAATTGAGTATGCTTATGTGCGGGGAGCCGGTGAGGCATTCCACTCGTGACAAAGGTCATGAGGAAGGAGGCTCGGCATACGCAAAGGTGGGATCGAGCCTCAGGAGTCCGCCCGGATATTCTCGAG
>NW_011476338.1:1842-3096 GCF_000754665.1 Bison bison bison | reverse complement strand
TTATTGGTCTCCCGCGTAAACCAAGCTACTCAGCTTCTTTTCTCCACTGAATTTTCCTACTGAGCTCTCCTCATTCTATTGTTCTCTATATCTCTGATTAGCACATAAAGTCGCCCAGGCCGTCTCTCCTTCGAATACCCTGGATCAGCCGGGGCAGGTCCCCGGCACTTATGGCTGTATTTCTTCCATCAGTTTGTCGGCAATTACTCTGAACTTTGCCCTTCCGAGTGTTACTTTGTGGTTTATAAGGGCATCTTCGGTTTCTCTCCACCGGCATCCAAGCGACCGTCCACGACCTCATGGGTCACGTGGGAGCCACGCTGTACCCGGCACATTCCAGTACCCCCTTTCCTGGCCTTTGCGCTCTTTATTTCCGTGTGCGTTGTGTTTGCAGCACATTATTTTTTACAGTTTTGCTGAAACGCTCGATTACCATAGTTAGCTGGCAGAGGCAGATGTCCAGCTGGCATTGGATCCTTCTGCTTGAAGGACATCTCTGACATTCCTGGAGTGTGGTGGGTGAATTCTTTCAGCTCTTTTCAATGTCTGAGAAAGCCTTTCTTCTGCCCTTGGGTTTGAAGGATATTTCCCTTGTGTAAGGAATTCCAGGCTGACCGTTGTTTCCTCTCTAAAGATGCTGCTCCAAGACCTCCTGATTCACTCGCTCCTGGGAGGAGCCCGCTCTCACCTGTCTTTAGGTCCTTGCACTGAGTGTGGTGCTTCCTCTGCTGCTGGAGCCTCTTATCGTGAACGTGATACATCGTGTTGGGGCTTGTCGGACTCCTTGGACCTGTGGGTTTTCATAAAGTTTGGGAAAGTTTTGCTCATTGTGTCTTGAAATAGTCTCCCTGCCCTCCCCGCCCCCTCTGGGAGCTCCAGGTATGCACAGATTTGCTGGATGTTGTCTCGCAGGCTCCACTGTGCCCCTCCAACCCCCCACACACTGCAGCCTGGAGACCTTCTAAGACCACAAACCAGGTGCCCCAGGCTCCTCTGTGCTCTGTCGCAGGGTCACTGTCCAGCCTTGCCTGGTGTCCGGGGTTTTCAAAGCCGGGCTTCCTGTATCTTACGTGGTTCTTACACTGTTTCCCATGGGAGGGTAAACACAGATTCTCTTCCTCTCACCTGGCCTTACGCCAGGTGTTAATGACACTGCTGGTTTTCCACCCCTTTAAGGTCACTGAAGACCTTGAGTATTATAGAGGAGCCCAGTCTATTCTTGGATCTCCTTTTGACCCCTGCCCCGGCCCCCTC
>NW_011476338.1:0-906 GCF_000754665.1 Bison bison bison | reverse complement strand
CTGCGGACACCGAGGTTACTTGTCACCCTCGTGGGTCCTCTTGGTCCCCTCGGATGCCAGCTCCGTGTGGGCAGGGCCCCCCTCCCTATGCTCCCTGGCCACACCTGGGTGCCCAGTGCAAGCTTGGCGCACAGTAGGTGCCCAGTCAGCCTTTGCTGGGTGACAGGCACCCAGGGGCTGGTCGCTCACCTGGGCCCTTTGCAGTCTGCCCTTGAGGGACAGGAGGCCAAATCCAAATCAGATTTGTGATGGAAACTGTAAACCACACTGAGATGTTTTAGTCTCTCTATTTTGTTTATTTATTCATTTCTTTAACGAAAAAAGTTTTTTTGGCCACACTGGGTGGCTTGTGGGATCTTAGTTTCCCCACCAGGCATTGAATCCAGGGCCTGGTAATGCAAAACACTGGACCACCAGGGAATTCCCTCTATTTTATTTTATTCGATCATTTTTTATAACCATTTTTAAGGTAAAGGTTCACACTATTGCGCTAGTTCCAAGTGTGCAGCAAAGTGAGCCGGCTGTGCGTGTGCACATTCTCCTCCATGGCGGTCTGTCACTGAGGCTGAGTACAGTTCTCTGGCCTCTACAGCAGGGCCTTGTGCTGCGTTTTCACAGCCGAAGGTGACCAGGAACTCAGGAGAGTTCCTGCAAGTGCAGGCTCCTAGGCTGGGGGGCCAGGGGGCAGGAGGACCCTGGCTCCCTCATGCTGGTGGGCTTGGCCAGGGCGGATGATCAGCCAAGGGGCCACATGGTGACAGGGAGGCTGGGTGCCCGGATGGGCGGTGGGGCCTCGGCTGCAGCCGGTGGGTGCTGCCTCCTGGGCACCTGAGGCTGCGGCTGGGGCAGGGCTGGACCCGTCCTCGGGGGCCCGACGGCGGGAGGACAGGGCACTGTCTGGTTGAG